>NW_022990276.1:50000-115000 GCF_902827175.1 Gymnodraco acuticeps | reverse complement strand
CCTACGACGCTGGTTCTCTTTTTAGCAGGCTAGATCTCCATGGTAACTTATGCTGAGCGGCTAACCTGGTCGGGACCAGGTTAGGTTGCAGGCTAAGAGCTCAACTCAGTGAAAGCACTGCCTGCTGACCAATCAGAGCTCAGTGTGCGGAGTTTAAAGCGATCAAGTCATATTACAGGAGAAAGGAAATACAGAAAAGCTGCCGTCGCAGGAAAGACGGCCGGCAAAAATCACCGACTGTGTGAACGTGAACATTAATAGAATATCACCTCCCATCTTCAGAGCAATCTGACTATTGTAACATTAGCGTTAAGAAAGCTTACTTAAATATCTGCCACAACATAAGTAACCGGATCAGAGTAACATTGAGTACAGTCCGCGGCATATCACATCATAATGTATCATATATATCCTTATCTGAGTCAGCTGAGCCGTATCTGGCCGTGCAACACTCAGTGTCACATACTGTATGCAGAAGTATTATTTTAAGCAACACATTAAGTTGAGGAAACACTCGAGTCAAATGTAATTAAAGTCAGATCGTGTTTTAGACGGGGCAGTGATATCATAAACCTGTTAATGTACGCATTCAAACACTTGTTCTGTTACCAGCTGTATTCACCTTGCAGGTGCAGCTCTGTGGCTTTTATCCTGGATAAAGTGTTTAAGTCATGGATGTTTAAAGTTTAGCTTCTTCATATGTCTAATATTATAGTTGACTTTTCATTCAGGAAGTATGACGCTGCGCTGTCAGTACGCTTCTCCATGTCTGTGATTGGTCGAATGCTCCAAATACCACCCTTTTCATGTGAACGCAGTGCACACCTAACTAGATAGGACACCGCTGGCTTGAGCGATCCACTTGATAACCAGCGTCAGCGCTACAGTTTAGCGAGAGCGCGTATGTTTTGGATTAGGCCAACCGGCTAACTCAAAACATATCCAGGTTAGGTTGAACCAGCTTCGTAGTACAGGCCTCTGGATCCCTTGGCTAACTAACAGGGAGTCCCCATTGACTTGCATAGAGCTCCCTGAACGCTGGTAATAGACGAGTTGGGATGGCGGAGAAATGCTCTCCGCAGACCCATTCTCACAGCGTTATAAACCTTTTTCTTACTCAATATCAAGCCACACTTATTGTTTTTTCTTCGGCTGTGAGTGTTTGTGTGTGCTCAGGATGAGTTTCGTTTGTTCTCGCTGTATCGCAGACCCGGAAACCTGTCCGCTCCTCGCAGCAACGAGCCTCGCAACGTCCCGACCAATCAGAGCACACTGGGCTCACAGGGCGGGGGGGGGGGGCAGGAGCTCCAACAAGCCGTTTAGGACACAGAGTGAATACACATACTATACAGAGATGCTGTATGAGAATTTTGGAAAATTGCACAATATAAATCTATTCTAGTAGACCTCAACAATGGAAATATGATCAGTAGAAATGGCCATGACGTGGGACCTTTAAGGTGCCATCAAAACATTCAGAAAAGACAACTTACAACAAAGACAGGCAGCATTCACACGTACATAAAATAATAACAAAATGAAGTGCAATATAGTATAATAAATATGTATGTGTGTATTGCACAGGGAGGAAGACTAAGCGGTAGTATGGTAATAATCATTCTACCAATAGGGAAAACTACAATGAGAGAACAATGAGTAGGGCAAGTCAAACTCACCAATCAAAAAGTTTCAGTTTTTTACTCAAGGCCACTTCAGCAGCTGATTCAAAGGACTGCAGACCACCTTGGTTATATTTAGTTACTATATTTAAAAAGCCTGAAAGCACTGCCTCCTGTTATTCAACCCAGTCTGTTTCATAACAAACAGGTGATTCACTGTGTTGTATAATGTGAAACAGCACACTCTCTAACAGGAAGGGGCACATTTTAAATGGTAAATTGACTGCATTTACATAACGCTTTCCAGTCTTTGATACCCCTCAAAGCGCTTTACATAAACAAGTCATCATTCAACCGTTCACACACAGGCAGTGGCTACCATACACCTGCTCAGGATCACACACACACACACACACACACACACACACACACACACACACACACACACACACACACACACACACACACATACATGTATACATCACTTCATGGGACATTACATTGACTTACATGCATTTCCTGGAGACTTATCCTAACCTTAACCATAACCAACACATGCCTAACCCTAACCAAGTCTTCACCCTCAAATGAATGATTCCCCCTCCATGTTGTCCCCATAAGGGAGGCGAGTCCCCACACGCGACCGTGTAAACAGATGTAGGTCCCCACAAGTATAGTAATGCTAGGCCACACACACACACACACACACACACACACACACACACACACACACACACACACACACACACACACACACACACACACACACACACACACACACACACACGGCCAGGCTATCTGGAGTTTTTTTTTTGGGAGGTTATTTGGGGTATCTTGGGATCGAACCAACAACCCTCAAATTGGAGAATAACCGCTCTACCTCCTGATCCATGACCGTCCGAAAGAAAAACCTCTACGTTCTAGGGTTTGTTTTGTACTTGTACCACCAGAGTAGAACTGGGGAGTGCTTTGGCCAGACAGGGAGTTACATGAGGTCAAAATGATGAAGAAAAAAAGTTATATTTTGAATAAGAAGGACGGACAGTATAATAAAAAAAGCACATGTGTCCACGCCTGGAGGGACTGTCTGCATAGTGACAATTAGTGAGATGTATTTGTTATGGTATTTTATCTCATTTGATTTGTATTTTACATTCTGTTGTCACTTTTAATAATACTCTTGTAATTTTATTTCATCTTTTAGCACTGGGCCACATCTCATACGTAACTCATACTTATTTTAAGTGTATTTTGATGCCGATACTTGTACTTTTTCTTAAGTCAAATAGATTTTTTTTGGAGTATTTTTACAATTTACTACGACTACTTTTAAGACTCTTCCACCTCTACGCGGTGAGAATGAACCAGAAAGACCTCTCTCCTGGACCCTGCTGTGTTCCTCTGTGTCACCAGTGTATCTTCCACCAATCTCTCTGCCCGTAAACTTTCTAAACTTAGCTTCACCTCGGGTTTACAAAACAGAAACCCTGCTGCCAGTCATGCTGTAAATCTTCTACCTTTAGCACCATAAAAAGCCATGTTCTCAGATCCTCTATTTATCTTCCTCCCCCCCTCCCCTCCACGATTTCCATCTCTTAGTTTTTGATTCGGATTCACCCCCAGCTTATGTCTTCTGACCCCATAACGTAGCTCTGCACCTTGTTTGGTTTCCCCCACAGTCTCCTCTCCCTTTCTGTCTCTTTTTACTGCCCTCCACCTCCACCTCCACCCCCCACCCCTCTTCCTTTCTGTCCATCCCAGGGTTTATCCCCTCATCACTGATCTCCCTTCATCCCTCCAATCCTCATCTGTTCCTCATAGGAGCAGTGGAGAGAGTGTGTGACAGAGGAATATCCCACTGTGTGTGTGTGTGTGTGTGTGTGTGTGACACCAACAGTGAATGAGCGGGAGAAAGTGTATCACAGGGCGGCTGAACTTATGACAACGAGCAGAGGGGAGACCGCTGGAGGAAAAGTGATTTAAGATCTGCCAAAGCACCCCGAGGAATCTCCTTATCGGTGAGTGGATGCTCCTGTGTTTACATATTTGGTTCCTGGAAGTTGTGTCAAACTGCTTGGATGATGGATCACATGCAAAGGTTGGATACAAATTGTCATTTATCCCCAAGAGTTTTTATAATTGAGTACAAATCCTGACCTTTTTGACTGACATGATATATCCTTAACCTAAATACAATTAATACCCCTATAGTTAAAAGATCCTTACAATATGATATACTTGTGATTTTACAGTACGTTTAAAGACATGATCAAATATGGAGATGCCACTCAGATCACATTTAAACGCACTTGAATACTTCGTGTTTATGGCACACAGCAGGGGGATTTACATCGGATCACGGACAACACAGGTTTTGTCGTGTAGATTGATAATCTGTGATAAAAACAAATTCTCTTTGTTGTCTGATTTGTTAATACCGTCCGACATAATCTGCATCACATGCTAGCTTGTTTGTGTGGATGTGTCATGCGTCGTGGAAAATGTAACTTCAGAGGGTTTGAAATGCACTTTATAAAGGAGGGAACATGGCTTGTTGGTGAAGACTAGGCTCTGGCAGTATGGACAGGATTGTGTTATATGTTATTTAATACTGATATGAGTTGTGATATAGTCAAGTTTAGGTCTCATTTTGGTGCATTATCACATTTAAGGTTATTATGACATCAAAATCCCATATTAGCATAAACAAATCCGGTTATTGATTGAAAACATTACTCACAACAGCTGTGTACAGTCATAGATACTTCACAATCAGCTATAACAGTATGAAGAATGTGGTTACATCTTTCTCTAATCAAATGCGTTTTCCATCCATCCATTTTCTACCGCGTATCCGGGGTCAGGTCACAGAGGAAGCAGTGTTTTCATCTCACTTAATATATCATCATACCACCCAGGTTTGGCGTGTTAACCGGCTATGAGGAACACAGGAAAAATATGAAGCTACATCGCAGAATGAATCGATTTAAATATGTTTTAATCAAATTAACGACAGCCATGTTTGAAGATCCTGTTTTGTTGTTGGACCGCAAATTAGAAAAAGCGCTTTTTGGATAATGTGCAAGCTGTCAAGTTCACAGGCCGAAAACACTCCACCTTTCACCGGCTGCCGTCCTCAAAACTCTCCCTGCGTCGTCCATCTGCCCCCTCCCTCATTCTCATCCCACTATCTCCCCCCTCCCCCCCCCACCCCACCATCCCTTTCTCCATCTCTTATCCAGATGCAAAGAGCAGTCAGTAATCGGATGAGAGCAGATTTGATTCAAAAGGCTTCCCTTTAAAATCTCAGCCAGTAGGATTTAAAACTCACTCTCCAGCCTCTCGCCTCTTACCCCCCTCCCTCTCTCCCCCTCCTCCCTCCCTTCCTGTGGCTGTTAATGCACTTCACCATCCAGCAAGCCCTATCTGTCATTTAATCACTTGCAACAATGGCAGGGTCCAAGGGACAGAATGGCAAAAGGCTAATAGCACGACTAAAACACTCATTACGACAATCACTATTGAAGGCAGTTCACCATCTGGAACCAAAGGCCTAAACATCCCCTGTTGCTGACTTCAGAGGTGCTACTATAAAAGGCCGTGAATCATTCCTTTAACTGTATTCAAACACATCCTTTCCAGGCATTACAGATAGATAAAGCATAAAGCCCAGTGGCAAAACAATTCAAGCAAATATCTTTCTCTTCCAGAGTCACTCCCTCCCTCCTTCACTCCCTTCCTCTCCTTTTCACTTCAAACAAATTAGAGGCAAATGCACTTGGTCATGTGTTTTGACAGGGACACTCATTCAAATAGTGAAAGACAGAGGGAAGCATGCGATAAGATCAACGCGAGTATTTCTTCATATCAAGGTAAGATAAAAGGAAATAGCATCAAGAGCAGGATAAGTCTTGTTTAACACATGTTGTTGTTGTTGCTGCTTTTTCAAGGCAAGGCAAGTTTATTTAAATAGCACCTTTCAACCCAAGGGAATTCAAAGTGCTTTACAAAAAACGAAAGACATTAAGAAAATGGCATTTAAAAAGAAAAGATAATAAAAGAAACATTAAAAGAAAAAATACATGGATAAAAGTGAAGTTATCGTCCTTTTGTTTCTGTGAAATCAGCTTTTGTGGCTTTGATGACATTGCCCACCCTGTCTGTCCATTAAGGTGATTGCTGCCAAACCTTGCTCATTTAATCACGACATTAACCTAATTCGATAGCCGTCATTATATTAAAGTGGGCGCTCGCTGGAGTGTTAAATGTTAGCGCTGTGAATGATGTGTTGAGAAGTGTTGCTGACATTGTTGTTACAGGACTTACTGGTTTGTGTGTACATTCAGGGAGAAGTTGTGTGCTCTCCATTGATATCTCGTCACCTGAAGAGCAAATACTTTGTTAATGTCAAGCTCATATACTCAGTGTGTGTGTGAGTGTGTGTGTTGAGTGAGTGTGTGTGTGTGTGTGTGCAGGATTGCGTGTGTGGGTCCTGCCTGTTTATGAAAGTTTGCAAAGTAGACGAGCGCCAGTTTGACTTGCAAAATAGCGCTCACTTGGAGACTGGAGCTAGGGAGGAATAACAATTGTTCAGGTAGGAGCAGGTACAATTCCAGCATGAAGTATTTCTCTCTTTTTCTTGACAGGAAACACTGCTTCTACGTCTTATTTTTAGAAGCAGATTTCACTGTGACTAATGTCTGTTTTTGTTGTCTTGATTTCAGGATCATCATCTTTCTCTCCCTGTCTCCACTGGTGACCTAACGACCAGCGCCATGGGTGAAATGGAGGAATTGCGGAAGGAGATGGAAAATCTGAAAGACCAGATCACTGTCAGTATACCTAAACATATCGTCTTCGATAAACAATGCAGCTTATTGTTGTCATTACGGGACTTTGCCTTTCTCTTCGACCTGAATTCATATCTTTAATATCTCTGCGCTGAGTGGACAGAGTGCTTAGATCCTTTAGTTTCGTAAAAGTTGAAATACTATGGTGTTAAATTGCTACATTTTCTGACTAATTCTAATTTAACAAATATCTGAGAGAATGTGTGGCTCATTTCACTGACATCGGCATTTTATAAATTCATTCATAATTATCTAACAGGTCCCTGGAGTAAAAGTACTGGGATCAAAATGTACCTCAAATGTCAAAAGTACTCGGTTCGCAGAATGACAAATTGTTTACAGTGTGATTTTTAGGAAATGTTACCATACCGTAGATAATTTAAATATAGTTTGTCAATGTAGAACCAATAGAAGTGCCGTACTGCATCATAACATTAAACGTCAGTAGGGCCGTCAATATTATTATTAACAATTTGGCTTATATCTGTCATTACGTGCCTCTCACTTTGACATATAAAATAAAGTTCAAACAAATAAAGTTCAAAGCATTTGAATATAGTTTTGCTTGTACTGGCGTTTCAGTGTTGTAATTTGTCATTGGATCACTTTATGAATATTGTGTTGACATCATATTGCATTACATGTGTTATGTGCATAGATGCACAAAGTAACCAGTAACTAGCGGTTACAAAGAACTACAACAATAATTTAAATACTCAAGTGAAGTACAAGTGCCCCAGTATTATACTTAAATACAGTACTTGATTAAAGGTACTGAGTTACTTCCCACCACTGCTTTTCACAGTTTTTAATTATTAAAGAAAAGTATAATATCCTGTTTGTATCACTAACAAATACATGTAGAAACATTATGTTGTTGTATATTTGTCTCTAAATGTAGTGGAGTGGAAATATATGTTACTTACTTAAAGTTTCTCAAAGTAGAACTTAATTATAGTATTTATATATTTTATTTATATATTATTATTATTATGATTTATTTTTTTCCTTTGTACTGTTTTCTGATTTTATATAAAGCGTCTTTATTAATGTGTATCTTGTCATTTTGTATGTGATATGGACCTTGAGTCTGAAATGAAGATTGAATGAATGAATGAGCATCAGGAAAAGCGCTATAAAAATTAAATGTATTATTATTATTATTATATATCACTGTCTATGTGTTTTTGCAAACTACTACGACAAAATACTAACGTGTGTGTGTGTGTGTGTGTGTGTGTGTGTGTGTGTGTGTGTGTGTGTGTGTGTGTGTGTGTGTGTGTGTGTGTGTGTGTGTGTGTGTGTGTGTGTGTGTGTGTGTGTGTGTGTGTGCACTCCACAGGCAGCTCGTAAGACGTTTCAGGACTCCACACTGCAGGAGGCGGCGGCCGGCGTCACGGTGGTGGGCCGGGTCCAGCTGAAGACCCGGAAAACTCTGAGGGGTCACCTGGCCAAGATCTACGCCATGCACTGGGGCACCGACTCCACGTAAATACACACACACACACACACACACACACACACACACACACACACACACACACACGCACGCACACACATTTATTACGAGCAGAGATGGCAAAAGTACACACATCCTTTACTCAAGTAGAAGTACAGATACTCGTGTTTTAAAATACTCTGGTAAAAGTAGAAGTACTGACTAACCTTCTTTACTCAAGTGAAAGTAAAGAGGCTTTGAAATGTGCTTCAGTAAAAAGTACCCATAACTAGCAGCTGTTTTAAAGAGTACCTGACCTCCCTTTATATTAATAGAACAATAATGTCATTGTTAGCTAATGAATGTTTCCATGCTGAACAACGGCAACATGACAACGTTTCCATTGGTCCCTCTTCTTTAGAGAAGACCAGGAAATGATGGATACACGGATCGTGTTCAAATCAATAGGCACGCAATGACTCTAAAGAATAATGATCACGCATCAAACACACATTCAGACTAAAGGAACCAGCTGTTTGGAAAATGTGAGAAGTAGAAAGTACAGGTATTTGAGTTCAACATGTAAGAAGTAGAAAGTACAGGTATTTGTGTTCAACATGTAAGAAGTAGAAAGTACAGGTATTTGAGTTCAACATGTAAGAAGTAGAAAGTACAGGTATTTGAGTTCAACATGTAAGAAGTAGAAAGTACAGGTATTAGTGTTCAACATGTAAGAAGTAGAAAGTACAGGTATTTGTGTTCAACATGTAAGAAGTAGAAAGTACAGGTATTTGTGTTCAACATGTAAGAAGTAGAAAGTACAGGTATTTGAGTTCAACATGTAAGAAGTAGAAAGTACAGGTATTTGAGTTCAACATGAAAGAAGTAGAAAGTACAGGTATTTGTGTTCAACATGTAAGAAGTAGAAAGTTCAGGTATTTGGGTTCAACATGTAAGAAGTAGAAAGTACAGGTATTTGAGTTCAACATGTAAGAAGTAGAAAGTACAGGTATTTGAGTTCAACATGTAAGAAGTAGAAAGTACAGGTATTTGAGTTCAACATGAAAGAAGTAGAAAGTACAGGTATTTGAGTTCAACATGAAAGAAGTAGAAAGTACAGGTATTTGTGTTCAACATGTATGAAGTAGAAAGTACAGGTATTTGAGTTCAACATGTATGAAGTAGAAAGTACAGGTATTTGAGTTCAACATGAAAGAAGTAGAAAGTACAGGTATTTGTGTTCAACATGTAAGAAGTAGAAAGTTCAGGTATTTGGGTTCAACATGTAAGAAGTAGAAAGTACAGGTATTTGAGTTCAACATGTAAGAAGTAGAAAGTACAGGTATTTGAGTTCAACATGAAAGAAGTAGAAAGTACAGGTATTTGAGTTCAACATGTAAGAAGTAGAAAGTACAGGTATTTGAGTTCAACATGTAAGAAGTAGAAAGTACAGGTATTTGTGTTCAACATGTAAGAAGTAGAAAGTACAGGTATTTGAGTTCAACATGTAAGAAGTAGAAAGTACAGGTATTTGAGTTCAACATGTAAGAAGTAGAAAGTACAGGTATTTGAGTTCAACATGTAAGAAGTAGAAAGTACAGGTATTTGTGTTCAACATGTAAGAAGTAGAAAGTACAGGTATTTGAGTTCAACATGTAAGAAGTAGAAAGTACAGGTATTTGAGTTCAACATGTAAGAAGTAGAAAAGTACAGGTATTTGAGTTCAACATGTAAGAAGTAGAAAGTACAGGTATTTGAGTTCAACATGTAAGAAGTAGAAAGTACAGGTATTTGAGTTCAACATGTAAGAAGTAGAAAGTACAGGTATTTGAGTTCAACATGAAAGAAGTAGAAAGTACAGGTATTTGAGTTCAACATGTAAGAAGTAGAAAGTACAGGTATTTGAGTTCAACATGTAAGAAGTAGAAAGTACAGGTATTTGAGTTCAACATGTAAGAAGTAGAAAGTACAGGTATTTGAGTTCAACATGTAAGAAGTAGAAAGTACAGGTATTTGAGTTCACATGTGAGAAGTAGAAAGTACAGGTATTGTGTTCAACATGTAAGAAGTAGAAAGTTCAGGTATTTGTGTTCAACATGAAAGAAGTAGAAAGTACAGGTATTTGTGTTCAACATGTAAGAAGTAGAAAGTACAGGTATTTGAGTTCAACATGAAAGAAGTAGAAAGTACAGGTATTTGAGTTCAACATGTAAGAAGTAGAAAGTACAGGTATTTGAGTTCAACATGAAAGAAGTAGAAAGTACAGGTATTTGGGTTCAACATGTAAGAAGTAGAAAGTTCAGGTATTTGTGTTCAACATGAAAGAAGTAGAAAGTACAGGTATTTGAGTTCAACATGTAAGAAGTAGAAAGTACAGGTATTTGAGTTCAACATGAAAGAAGTAGAAAGTACAGGTATTTGAGTTCAACATGTAAGAAGTAGAAAGTACAGGTATTTGTGTTCAACATGTAAGAAGTAGAAAGTACAGGTATTTGGGTTCAACATGTAAGAAGTAGAAAGTTCAGGTATTTGTGTTCAACATGTGAGAAGTAGAAAGTACAGGTATTTGTGTTCAACATGTAAGAAGTAGAAAGTACAGGTATTTGTGTTCAACATGAAAGAAGTAGAAAGTACAGGTATTTGTGTTCAACATGTAAGAAGTAGAAAGTACAGGTATTTGTGTTCAACATGTGAGAAGTAGAAAGTACAGGTATTTGTGTTCAACATGAAAGAAGTAGAAAGTACAGGTATTTGTGTTCAACATGTGAGAAGTTGAAAGTACCGGTATTTGAGTTCAACATGTAAGAAGTAGAAAGTACAGGTATTTGTGTTCAACATGTAAGAAGTAGAAAGTACAGGTATTTGGGTTCAACATGTAAGAAGTAGAAAGTACAGGTATTTGGGTTCAACATGTAAGAAGTAGAAAGTACAGGTATTTGTGTTCAACATGTGAGAAGTAGAAAGTACAGGTATTTGTGTTCAACATGTAAGAAGTAGAAAGTACAGGTATTTGTGTTCAACATGAAAGAAGTAGAAAGTACAGGTATTTGTGTTCAACATGAAAGAAGTAGAAAGTACAGGTATTTGTGTTCAACATGTAAGAAGTAGAAAGTACAGGTATTTGTGTTCAACATGAAAGAAGTAGAAAGTACAGGTATTTGAGTTCAACATGTAAGAAGTAGAAAGTTCAGGTATTTGTGTTAGAAATGTAAGAAGTAGAAAGTACAGGTATTTGGGTTCAACATGTAAGAAGTAGAAAGTACAGGTATTTGGGTTCAACATGTGAGAAGTAGAAAGTACAGGTATTTGTGTTCAACATGTAAGAAGTAGAAAGTACAGGTATTTGTGTTCAACATGAAAGAAGTAGAAAGTACAGGTATTTGTGTTCAACATGTAAGAAGTAGAAAGTACAGGTATTTGAGTTCAACATGTAAGAAGTAGAAAGTACAGGTATTTGTGTTCAACATGAAAGAAGTAGAAAGTACAGGTATTTGAGTTCAACATGTAAGAAGTAGAAAGTACAGGTATTTGAGTTCAACATGTAAGAAGTAGAAAGTACAGGTATTTGTGTTCAAAATGAAAGAAGTAGAAAGTACAGGTATTTGAGTTCAACATGAAAGAAGTAGAAAGTACAGGTATTTGTGTTAGAAATGTAAGAAGTAGAAAGTACAGGTATTTGTGTTAGAAATGTAAGAAGTAGAAAGTACAGGTATTTGTGTTCAACATGTGAGAAGTAGAAAGTACAGGTATTTGTGTTCAACATGTAAGAAGTAGAAAGTTCAGGTATTTGTGTTCAACATGTGAGAAGTAGAAAGTTCAGGTATTTGTGTTAGAAATGTAAGAAGTAGAAAGTACAGGTATTTGTGTTCAACATGTGAGAAGTAGAAAGTACAGGTATTTGAGTTCAACATGAAAGAAGTAGAAAGTACAGGTATTTGTGTTAGAAATGTAAGAAGTAGAAAGTACAGGTATTTGTGTTAGAAATGTAAGAAGTAGAAAGTACAGGTATTTGTGTTCAACATGTGAGAAGTAGAAAGTACAGGTATTTGTGTTCAACATGTAAGAAGTAGAAAGTTCAGGTATTAGTGTTCAACATGTGAGAAGTAGAAAGTTCAGGTATTTGAGTTCAACATGTAAGAAGTAGAAAGTACAGGTATTTGTGTTCAACATGAAAGAAGTAGAAAGTACAGGTATTTGTGTTCAACATGAAAGAAGTAGAAAGTACAGGTATTTGTGTTAGAAATGTAAGAAGTAGAAAGTACAGGTATTTGTGTTCAACATGTAAGAAGTAGAAGTAAAAAGTCATCAGAAAAATAAGTAGTTGAGTAAAGTACTGAAACCAGAACAATGTATAAGTACAGTAACGAAGTATTTGTACTCCACTTCTTCCCACCTCTGATTACGAGTGAAGAAGCAACAAAACAGCACAATCGAAATGTCCTGTATCCATCATACTCTTATTGAAAAAGCACCTGTTTTATTTTTACAGCCAGAATATGATAGGTTTCTACTAATACATTTTATTATTGTTGGTAAATTAGATCTTGTAAAGTACTTTTAAATTGTGTATTTTACGTATATGCATGGTGTAAATGTCTAATTGTCTTCTTTCTCCATCTTTGTTATGATTGTAACACCAGGCTGTGTGTCAGCGCCTCACAAGATGGAAAACTCATCGTGTGGGACACCATCACGACCAACAAGGTAGGACAGGGAGAAGGAGAGCTGTGAAACAATCACATACCACGTGAGGCATATGGTTATGTTATGTATAACACCTTACATAACATAACCTGAAAGTAAATAAGCACATCAAATAGAAAAGATGTATATCAATGTACAGAATACAGAATCACGTATACAGAAAACAGTAAGGAATCTGTTTGATAACACAATCTACTACTAAGACAAAATATATAAACAAAGGAATACTTTATAAAAGTGGGTAAAGTAGTAGTAACATAAACAGATAATATGTACACATCAACAGCAGACACATAGGAATACTTAATACTTTATAAAAGTGGGTAAAGTAGTAGTAACATAAACAGATAATATGTACACATCAACAGCAGACACATATCAATAGAATATCTAAATCATTCACAATATCAAAAATGCAGAGCCATCTCGTGAACTGAAATATATAAAGACAGGACACTTGCTTTTTGAATATGTGCAAATCCTTCAGGTACAAGTACAGAAGTATTATCAGCTAAATGTACTTAAAGTTTCTCTTGTAAAATAATTCAGTATGCAGAATGACTCTTTTCATATTATTCTATTATCATAGAATAATATGATTAATGAGTTTACCACCAACAAATGCATGTACGAGCGTTTCAGAGTTGTAATTTGTCAGTGGAGCCACTTTATGAATATTGTGTTGACATCATATTGCATTAAATGTGTTATGTGTATATTTTACAAGGACAACATATATAAACATAGAATACTAAATACTTTATCAAAGTGGGTAAAGTAGGAGTATTGTAAACAGTAAATATTTACACATTAACAGCAGACAAATATATATCAATAGTATATCTAAATCATTCACAATATCAAAAATACAGAGCCATCTAGTGAACATACATAAAGCCAGGACACTACTTGCTTTTTGAGGTCGTGTGAGTACAATACTGTATGTTCAAATCCTTCAGGAACTTTCCGTGTTTGAAGAGTTCCTGATTCCCCAGATCAGCTCAACTGACAGCAGAAAGTACGCAGATATTGAAAAGTGCTGATTAAGTTTCATCCTGTTACTAATTTTAAATGTTCATTTCTGTCCACGCCCAAAAACTCAGTGTTATTTTGAGTTGTAAATACAACAAGTATTTATGAATGGGGGCTAGTGAGGGGTCGATATATCTGTTTACTAACTCACACAACTCGTGCAGGTGAACGCCATCCCTCTGAAGTCGTCGTGGGTGATGACGTGTGCGTACGCGCCCTCGGGGAACCTGGTGGCGTGCGGCGGTCTGGACAACATGTGCTCCATCTACAACCTGAAGGGCAAAGACGGGAACGTCAAGGTCATGAGGGAGCTGGCGGCGCACACAGGTGGGGAGAAACAAGAAGACACTGACGCTCTTCACTGAGTCTTATCCACTTTATCTAGAAGTCCATATTTTATTTTTACTCATTATAAATATCTATATGTGTTCAATTAGTAATCTGCTTTTTTTATGTTACAATTATTTGTATTTATCTAGTAGGCTATATGTTTTGTTTAGTTTTTTACCTTGTTTTATTTTATAATTCATTTAATTTGACCCATACTGTCTTTCACTCACCGTTTTGAATTAATCTTATCTTTCATCGCTTTTATTATAAATATGTATTTTAATTGTTATGTTCTTTTATAATAATTTGTATTCATTTATGAACGCTTCATATTTTATTACCTTACTGTCTTTTCATTCGCTCAGTACTTTTGTATTCACTATATCTCTAATTATAATGATGTATTTGATTTGTAATTAGTATCTGAGCTGTTTTTATAATAATAATAATAATAATAATGGGTTTCATTTATAACGCACTTCATATTTGAGTTCAAATCCCGAAGTGCTACAAGCAGTGAGCATGGAACAAAAATAAAAACAGTACACAACACGGTAGAATGAATAAAAGGCAGTAAAAACAAACAATAACAAATAAATAAAGGTCTAGGGAATTGGGCTCTATTGGGTTTTGAGGCCTTTTTTAAAAGCCTCCAGGGCCTGTGGCGCTCTCGTGTGGTCGGGGAGAGCGTTCCACAGACTGGGAGCAGCCGAGCAGAAGGAGGTCCTGGGGGGTTTGAGGAGGTTGGAGTTGCAGGAGCGGGTGGTCCGCAAGGAAGTATGAGGGGTGAGGAGTTCCTTGAGGTAGGGAGGGGCAGTTCCATGGATACACTAGGTCACATGTGTCAAACTCGAGGCCCGGGGGCCAAATCAGGCCCTTGGTGGATTTCATTTTGGCCCGCAGGATGATTTCTAATTACTGTTAGATCTGGCCCGCCGGTATATTGCACGCACACCTTCACTCCATCCTGAGGGTCTCCTCCGCTCAGAGCCTGAGCCCAAACATTGATGACCTTGCACCCGAGATGAGATGCCAAGTATCTGAACTAGCTTCACAGAGCAGCACACTGAGTTTAATGGATGTTTCCTTCTGCACTTCTTTCTCTTGAGACAACAGAGCATGTTTGGTTTGTTCTTTGAGGGGAATAGTTTTGTTGAAGCTGTTGTTGGCCTGTGGAAAAATGTACTCATAAGAAATGACTCTGCAGATAGAGCCATAAGAAATGAATGCAACTGATTATTTAATGTTGAATGTTGTTTTTATAGGCAATAATTTAAGCTTTGTTAGTTCCAGGTTTAATATGTGCAATGAGTTCATTTCAATAAGTTCTGCAATGAACATTGAACCAGTCCGGCCCTCGACTAGTACCCATTTTTTTTATTTTGGCCCACTGTGTATTTGAGTTTGACACCCCTGCTCTAGTGAGTGAGGAGGGATTTATTTTATATATAATTGTACTTATGTAGGTTATATGTTTTTGTTTTTCTTATTTTTTTCTCCTTACTGTGTTCCATTCACGTTAAAAAAAAATCCAAAAGATTTAGGATTTAAGGAATACAATATGGCGTAAATACGTGAGTTTTGTGTTTTCAGCAAAGTAGCCTACATGTATCAACAAACCAGGTCAATAAATACAAAATAAACATATATTTTGTTCCCCCAGGTTACCTGTCCTGCTGTCGCTTCCTGAGCGACACGGAGATCATCACCAGCTCTGGAGACTGCACCTGGTGAGGAGGATTCTGAAAGGGTCGACGTTATGCTCCCATATTGATTTAATACAAATATTGCACGTATAATAATATTGTGTGATTAATCCAGGGCCTTTCAAATCTCACTATCCATTAGTGTAATTGTTTTTCCTCAGTTCAGTCTCTATTCTTTCCACCTCCCTACACTTGTGTTTTAAATGTTGAATTCTACGTACTAAAAACGAAGCAATATAATTTTTGTGATTTCTTTGGGTCACAAACAGTTAAAGTACACATAAGACATAATGGAGATATCTAAACATGACACCCTGATAAACTACCCAAAGCTTATTAAAAGGGGCCCCACACACTAAAATATGTGTATATGTATATTAACACATTAACACATCTAGAATTGGAGAGAGTTTAGTGTTATATAGACACATTACAAGCTAAAAGAAAAAAGAAATACCCTAAAACTAATTGACCTTTGACTAGTAATAATCCAAACACATTCAATCAGTCTAAACATTGATTTAAAATAGGTACGATACAATAAACAGACACATTGAAAGGGAAAATGAAGGCACAAATTACACAAACTCTCTCTCTCTCTATATATATATATATATATATATATATATATATATATTCTACTGTTGATTTGTATATATTTACTATTAATGTTTTATGTAATTATTTCTATATTTTTAACTGCTGTGTGACAATTTTGGATACTTAAAAGTATATATAATCTGATCTAAATGCAAGTCTGGAGCGCCTCCAAAGAGTACAACATACAAAGCTGTTAAGACATAAGAAATACAAATACAAATATGGTGGAATAGTTTTACAACAACTGACAAATAAGCTGTTTTTTTATAATCTAGTAAAGAAACGTTCTCTATGGTTTCAGCCTTATAGTTTTAGTAACCAAACTAAAACATGCTGCAACTTATCTCAGAATCAGAATACCGGTCTCAGTCCCACAGAGGGGACATCATGTACATTGATACAGCAGAAAAGAGCCAAAGACAGCTCCATGTTACCTAAGAAGCATGCTTACAACATTATATAAGTTAAAAAGAAAGGTATACAATAAATAGGACCAAAGTACGTTAAATAAAGTCAATATAAGGAAACTACTCAGTGGTGATTAGGAGCTGCTGTAACCACCGGAAGCTTTCTCTCTCTCATCAAAACATAAGAGTAACCTTTGAGCGTCTCCTTGCAGCGTACTGTGGGACATCGAGACAGGGACCCAGAAGACGGTGTTCGCGGGACATCAGGGCGACGCCATGTCTCTGGGCGTGTCTCCAGACTTCAAGTTCTTCATCTCAGGAGCGTGCGACTTCACGGCCAAACTGTGGGACATCAGAGAGGCCGAGTGCAGACAGACCTTCGGAGGCCATGAGAGCGACATCAACGCTATCGGGGTGAGGAGGATTTACTCGTTACATCACTCGTGCATTTCATTTAGCTCAGGCTGTTAAACAAAGGGACTTACGATAAGTGCAATCAACCGTGAGGAGAGACAATCAGATGAAACCTCACTTTTGTGTTGCTCAAAAGAGGCTCAGGATATGCTCTGAGGTTGAGTCGTTACTGCATTGGAGCGGGGTTCAAATCCAACCTGTGACTTTGCATCTTGTCGTCCACAATGTCCCCCTTTAAAATATCTCCGTCTCATTTAGACGGTTTGTTGGTGTGTTCGTCAGCAGGACAACAGAAACACTTTTTAAATATACTTTTAATTGACTTAGCTTTGATCAAAGTAGCTCTAATCCTCTAAATAAAACAAGACAAAGAAACAGGCCTTATTGAATGCTTTAAATCCAAAAGCATGTTTCCGTGAACAAAAGAAAACATGTACGTGTAAATTAAAAAATGATGAATGAATAAATCCAATAAAAACAATTATAAAATAATATGAAGGCTTATGATAATGCAGAAAAGAAAACTAACATATTTATGGTTAGAGCAGATATGTGTATTATCTTTCACTACACTGTCGTCTAACCCCTTCTTGTACTTTCCCCTCTGTGGGACGAATAAAGGTATTGTAGGTGACACATGCTACTTAGCCTGAGTTCATTATTTCTATTATTATTATTTGTTTATGTCACTTTTATTTGTATTTGTTGAGCACTTGCGGCAATCGTCACTTGGTCGTGGTTTGTGTATAGGTCACCTGTTTCATGTCGGGTGTGATGACAGAGGGTGAGCTTGTGCTGACCTTGTTTCTGTTTACCGTCTTTGTCCCCTACTCTGTTTTGATTTTGTTTATTGAATATCGTCAACCTATCTTCCTTCAGGATGGACTTTCTCATTGAAAACGCGTCGCAGCATACAGCCAAGCTTAGCCTCTCGGCGACTCAAACTTAACTGGAATTTGAGCCGCCACACGTATTCTGATCTGATTCTTCTCTCCCCCAGTTCTTCCCCAATGGTAACGCGGTGATCACGGGCTCGGACGACGCCACCTGCAAGCTGTACGACCTGCGGGCCGACCAGGAGCTGCTCACCTACCAGGACTCCAGCATCATGTGCGGGGTCACCTCCCTCGCCCCCTCCAAGTCAGGACGCCTGCTGCTGGCCGGGCACGACGACTTCAACGTCAACATCTGGGACATGCTGAAGGCCGAGAGAGTGGGTGAGTACGGGAGGAAAACAGAGAGGGTAACGTGGGGGCTGTGGCTCAGGGGGGAGGGTGTATACCAATCAGAGGGTTAGAGGTGGGAAGTAGTGGAGTACAAATACTTTGTTACTGTACTTAAGTATATCGTTCTGGTATCAGTACTTTACTCCACTACTTATTTTTCTGACCACTTTGACTTCTTACATGTTGAACCTAAATACCTGTACTTTCTACTTCTTACATGTTGAACTCAAATACCTGTACTTTCTACTTCTTACATGTTGAACCCAAATACCTGTACTTTCTACTTCTTACATGTTGAACTCAAATACCTGTACTTTCTACTTCTTACATGTTGAACCCAAATACCTGTACTTTCTACTTCTTACATGTTGAACTCAAATACCTGTACTTTCTACTTCTTACATGTTGAACACAAATACCTGTACTTTCTACTTCTTACATGTTGAACTCAAATACCTGTACTTTCTACTTCTTACATGTTGAACCCAAATACCTGTACTTTCTAGTTCTTACATGTTGAACCCAAATACCTGTACTTTCTACTTCTTACATGTTGAACTCAAATACCTGTACTTTCTAGTTCTTACATGTTGAACACAAATACCTGTACTTTCTACTTCTTACATGTTGAACTCAAATACCTGTACTTTCTACTTCTTACATGTTGAACTCAAATACCTGTACTTTCTACTTCTCTCATTTTCCAAACAGCTGGTTCCTTTAGTCTGAATGTGTGTTTTGTGGCGTGATCATTATTCTTTAGAGTCATTGCGTGCCTATTGATTTGAACACGATCCGTGTATCCATCATTTCCTGGTCTTCTCTAAAGAAGAGGGACCAATGGAAACGTTGTCATGTTGCCGTTGTTCAGCATGGAAACATTCATTAGCTAACAATGACATTATTGTTCTATTAATATAAAGGGAGGTCAGGTACTCTTTAAAGCAGCTGCTAGTTATGGGTACTTTTTACTGAAGTACATTTCAAAGCCTCTTTACTTTCACTTGAGTAAAGAAGTTTAGTCAGTACTTCTACTTTTACCAGAGTATTTTTAAACATGAGTATCTGTACTTCTACTTGAGTAAAGGATGTGTGTACTTTTGCCATCTCTGATAATAGTGTTCAGGTAGCAATAGGTTACATGCAATCAGGAATATGTGATCAGATTACAAATAATAAGTAGCTATAATGAACCCAGAATACTTTTGGCAAATGTGCAGGTAGATTATATTTACATTTTGAAGGGGGGGGGGCTTGATAATATGTTTGATTATGTCTTAGAAATATTACACTTTTTTCATGATAATTAAGGCTTGTGAAATACTGGGTGCCTTTTATTAGTTTACCTGTTTTGAAATGTTTAAAGAGATAAAATTGTGGCTTCATCCATTTTTTTTGTATAAAGTCCAATATTTTAAATCTTTAATGTTGAGTTAATCCAACACTATTGACATACTGTATTGATAATCCAATAGATGAATACAAAAGTGCATGTTAATCTGTTCACTCAGTAACTCACTGGATAAGGAAACATGCAATACTCAGGTGTACTGTTTCCCCCCCCCCCTGTAGGAGTGCTGGCGGGTCACGACAACAGGGTGAGCTGCATCGGGGTCTCCTCAGACGGGATGGCGTGTTGCACAGGGTCCTGGGACAGCTTCCTGAAGATCTGGAACTGAGGCTCCTCTTCATCGAGCAGAGAGAGGAAGAGCGGCCCGGGAGAGAGGGGAGAAGATTTAAAAAGAAAGAAAAGGAAATTGGAGTTTGAGGGAGAAGAGGGTATTTCAATTGTGCCAAGTCCTATCTAACGTTGGAGAGGGGGAGTAATGTGAAGATGTTCTCCTCTCACCTGGGGGGGAGGGTTTAGGGGGTCTCAGTAAAACATCATTCCTCTTTAATTAATAGCTTATTATATCGCGGTTTAAATAAACATATGCACATTTATCGCAGCGTTTCACCCGATGAGAACAGTTGCCAAATGGAAATGGTAGCACACTGGATGAGATAGAGGAGTCCAGTTTCAGCCTGTTAGGCTTCACTAGCTCAGCGTCTATGCTGTGTTTTATATCAAAGCATAAGTTATGTCATGAATTATATGAGAATTGTTTTGTCAGATTGTTGTTTGTTCCTAGTTTTCCCCCTAGATGCTTACATTTACTTCCTTTTTCTTACTTTAATTAAAACTCTAGTTTGCAGTAGTGTTTGAGTTGTTTTGTATGTGATTGAGTGACAATATTTACCAGGATTTGAGGTCTTTATCACTTAGACCTAACCCCCCTCCCCTTGTAGCTAGACCTGAAAAGTGCTTTGGGATAATGACATGTTTTCACGGTTCACTAAGCACTTAGAAGAAAAAAAAAGATGACCCCGTTTGTCTCAGGCCAGGAGGACTTTGCGTATGAGTGGATGGTGAAGGCTATTGTGTGAGAAATAAATCTGTATGTGAACGCTTACTTTTTCCTCTGCGTGGTTCAACGTACTTCAACGATGTACAAACAGAAAAAATATCCACGGTCCGACCGCCTCTTTTCCAACGCTGGATACACGATAAAGTAATGCAATACTACCTTTCTTAATGACTGTCTAATAAACATGGGATTCTGCATTACTCACGTCTTCTGGTTATTTTCTTATCGCTGTCTTCTGTTAGTTATTAGTTCACATTACCCAGAGACACAGATCAATTAGAATCTTTGTGTCGGAAATTATAATTGGACTGTGTCTGGATTGTTTTGTTTTATGTATGTAGAAAGTACATTTACTCAAGTATTTAATTTAAAGGGGACCTATCATGCAAAATGCACTTTGTGATGTCTTTCATAAAAATGTGTCCCCGGTGTGTCGGGGAACTCACGCAGCATCAGAAAATAAAACCCTCTCTCTTTTCCTCCGTACCCAAATCTCTAAAAACGGGGGAACAACGGAGCTGATCCAGATTTGCGTCCGATATGACGTAATATCTGAAATGTGGACCCACGGCCCAATCAGAAACGTTGCTATCAGAAACAATGCCCGACTGTTTTGGACGTAATATGGTCGGTGTTTACATTAGCATCGCTAACACTCAGAGCTAACCTGTACTGGAGAGCATGTGTGTGAAGAAGCAGGAAGTAAAAAGGAACTCACCTTGTGGTATAACCGGCAAGAGAGAAAGCCTTTGAGCTCCATACTGTTTCAGAGAGAATCCTTGATAATCCATGATATGGAGTTTCATCACGGCAGCATTTAGTTTAGACAGTAGCTGCCGGGTCCCGCATGAACTCAGACCCCTACTTTTTATTTTAAAGCTTTATTCCCAAATCAGCACTTTTGAAACAGGAAGTGAAACAGAGGGATATGAGGCATGGCTAGAATGGGTGAGCTGTTTGGTATTTGGAGCAAAACACTTCAGACATGTTTTCTATATATTTTTAATGTTTAATATATTTGAGACCGATGCTATTGCCTATAAGTCGCAGGATAGGTGACCTTTAAGAACGATGTTGGGGTACTTGTACTGTATTTTTTATTGCATGCTTCTCCTTACTGTACTTCTAATCCACTACACTTTGAAAGCCAATATTGTGCTGTTTACTCCAAACTAAATGAGTTAGATACTTCAGATTACAAAATATAAATAAACTAAGAAACTAAGTATGGTTAAAATGTCTAGCAGAAGTATGCAATTCAAAGTAAACACCACTTTTTTCAGCTTTTATTCCAAAAAAAACAATTTGTAATATATTATTATTCTGAAGAGACATGCGGCACAATAAGTACTTTTAGCACATACAATTGGTTATATTTTGATGCCAATACTTGTGTACTTTATAAGATGTAAATGCAGATATTTTACTTACACACTGAAGTATTTCTACGTTTACCGAATTAAATATTGTTTTTTTATTCAAATCTGTGAGTGATGTAATATTTAATTGACATGCCCCTGTAGTTTTCATGAATGAAGCTTTATTACAAATGTTATTGATAGAGACGAAGAGGCAAAACAATGGGGTCAAAACCAAGAGTTGGGTCATTTTTACGAGGAAGTTTATTGAATGTTTAGATAAACATGAAAACATGTAAAATTGTTGACGAAAAATACAAAGATTTAAAACTTCGGTAAGAAGAGAAATAATTGTATTTTTATTTACAAGAGGACAAACCGGAAACAAAGCTGCCGTAGTAAAAAGTAATATACACAAGGGGAAAGTTTAAGAAAGCTGTGCACATAAAAAAAAGCTTGTTTTAAAAAGAGGATTCTGTCCACGTCTCGCAGTGAATCATCGGTTCTCCTTATCCAGAGACACGGCCAGCGCTCCGCGGTCCAGCGCTCCCAGCCGGGGCTTATCAGGAGTGGACACCTTCAGCTTCATCTGAGGGAGCGGGGACACGTTATCTCGGATTTACTCTGTGCTGCAGTAACGACAGCTAAATTAATCACCATCAGCCTAAAAAGTCAATATAAGTTCAGATAACACTTTTTAAAAAGGAGAGTAAGAACTGCAAAGGTGGAAGGAGTACGCAGATATTTTACTTTTAATCAAAAGTGGCAAGCTACACATTTAAAATACTCGGGTAAAAATAGCAGCAACATATAAAATCACGCAGAACCGCCCATTTCAGAATCAGATAATTGTATTATAATAATCGATGCATTTATGTTTTTATTCATTTCAATGCTGCACTTGGTAAAAAGGCAGCATTTTATTTACTGCCAGCAAGCTTGACCTATAATAATACACAATTACATGTTGAAATGTATTTAAATGAAATGTTATAACGCACTGAATCTTAATAATTTTAATAAAGCACTTTGAATTGCCTTGCGTTGAATAATAATAATAAAATAAACAAACTTGTATTGCCTTTTTTAATTATAGTGGAGTAGTATAACGTAGCATCAAAAATAAATACTCAAGTGAAGTTCAAGCGCCTTGAAACTCTACTTAAAGGTGGGGTAGGTGATTTTGGAGAAACCAGCTCGAGTGGCTAGAATTTGAAAATACACAGCCGGAAGAAATCTGCCACTTCCTCACAGAGCCCCTCCTCCAACACACACGAACGCGCACATGACCAATGAGGGCACGAGATAAGTTTGTGCCCAGATGGAAGGCTGACAGGCAGGTAGGCCATCCAGTTACTTTAGCCGGGCCGGCTCAGATGATTGGTCGTGCTTTTTACAGTACTACGGCTTCCACAGATGCATTTTTTAATGGATTTTTTGTCGAAGCGCTTCAGATATTCATTGCCATCGGGATGTTAAGAGCATTCCATGGAATATAACAACAAGTGTATCTCGAGCCGGTTCCTCAAACTTACCTCCCCCACCTTTAAGTGCAGTAAGTAAACGTACTTTTCTCCACTCAAGTGAGTAAATGAAATACCTGAGATCGTTGTTCACTTGGAGAGTTTGCTCCCTTGAGGATCTGCAGCGGGGAGCGGCCTTCAGTACCTTTCAAACAAAATGGAAATGTCAAGCAAATAAATATAATATTCCTTGCAGTACAAGTGATAAACAGAACGAGTCTCCACACACCTTTCTGCGTCAGTTTCCCGGGCAGCCTCTTGTTCTCGCTGTTAGCGTTCTTCACGGCGACCCGCACAGCGAGAGGAGAGGAGCCCCCCTTCCCGCTGTGAACTCTCCGAGCTCTTATCCCGGTTGCCCCGAATCCTTTTCCCAACCACTGGGGCTTGAACACCACCTGACTGGGGCTCTTGGCGTCGAAGCTGGGGCAGCGGATGCCTGATCTGGTGACGCTCGGGGGCTCTGGTGCAGGAGGGGAAGATGACGATTCTTCCACAGGAGCTTTGGTTTCTGTCTCCTCAGCTTTGGTTTCTGTCTCCTCTGTCTCCTGAGCTTTGGTTTCTGTCTCCTCTGTCTCCTGAGCTTTGGTTTCTGTCTCCTCTGTCTCCTGAGCTTTGGTTTCTGTCTCCTCTGTCTCCTGAGCTTTGGCTTCTGTCTCCTCTGTCTCCTGAGCTTTGGCTTCTGTCTCCTCTGTCTCCTGAGCTTTGGCTTCTGTCTCCTGAGCTTTGGCTTCTGTCTCCTCTGTCTCCTGTGCTGCAGAAGCCTCTGAATCAGCGGCGAATGAGGGCTCGACGGGGGTCTCTGGTTCAACAGTGATTGTAGGAAGGTCGTAGGTATGATCAACGTTGTCCTCGAGGCTCTCCACGTCCACACTCATCCTTGGAGATGAAGCCCCGTCACAGTGCACGTCAGCGAAGATCTGGGCGGCTGTTTCCCCCTCATGGTAGGTGATCAGGCTCATGCTCAGCCTCTTGTGAAGCGGAGTCTCTCTGGCTTCCTCTGCCTCCTCCAGGCTAAGGTCCGTCTCTGTTTCCAGCTCCACGCCCTCCTGGGGGTTCTGCAGGAGCACAAAGGGGCTCAGGTCACCCTCACTCTGGAGGGGGGTCACCAGGAGGTTAGCGTGTTCAGCCAGAGAGTCGTAGGTGTGTGAGGGCTGGTGTGACAGGAGGGGCACGGTGGACGCCAGCTCCTCTTCACCCTTAAAACTCTCCTCCTCCACGGCATAATTGAAGCATTTGGGAGGCGCTTCAGGGACTTTGCCCTCGGACTCGTCGTGCAAAAGCAAGCCCAGGCGGCGGGCGAAGGACCCTGTGGCTGTTGGGGGAAATTAAGGAACGATAAATTACAGGACTGCAGATGGAAATGAGCTATTAGCTATAATCTGGCATAATTCATATTTTCTCTTCTCTGAGATTAATGTATTTGTATGCATGGTCCTTGTTGAAATATAAATACATAATAGGACAATTTGCACGTGGGAAAAGCCAAGCTGGAAGATTTACTTAATTTATCCTGATTTGGGGATTTTTCATCACAGTAACATTAAAACAAAGCAATGTGGAAATGATAGAACAGAAAACGAACAAATAAAGTATAAATAAAACTTGAAAATATACATATTGACAGTGAAAGACACAAACCTGTAGACTTTGTCAGCTATACACTATGAAGGGCCAACTTACAGCTAACAAAATGTTTGTTATCTGTTTTATTGTGTTACTGTTGGGGGAGCCTGTGACCTAAGATTGTCATTGTCATACAAATGACAATAAAAGCCTTGAACTTAAGGGAGGATATTAGTAAATATATTCTTACCGCTCATGACTTCTCTGGCGGGGGTGCGGCTGATCTCGATAGACGGTGAGCGGGGGTCTGTGAACGCCAGTGGACACTCGGTTTTGGACACAGCAACCTAGGAGAAACATTAGCTATGGTTAACCTGTGTTTAAATGTTTCTCCCTGCAGTAGATCACAGTATGTCTGGTAACCTACCTGGATGGGGGTACGATCGAGGGCTGTTGGAGAGCGTGGGTCCATCAGATCAGTGACTCGGCTGTTTTTGATCGCTGGTTCTGGTTTTATTGGTGCACAAACCACCATCTTGCTCTCACTGGATCCCATGATGCTTAGTGTTATCTGGATCAAGTTAATGGGACAGAATACAGTTTAATTGTCTACCAGAGCAAAAATAAAAAGAGCAAATAGTACAGAAAAACAGTAGGGTAGTACTCTGCCCTACTGACTATTATTTAACGTTAACCTTGATTTAACCTAGACGTACAGTCAGCAATACATCACATCGTTTTTAACTTTAAATATCTCGTTTACATGCGTGCATTACTACTTCAATGTAACAATTGAAACCCTTTATATATCATCAAGCCGTTAGCTGAAAATTAAAGAACTTGCTAGCAAATAAACAGGCTAGCTTAGCTAAAGTCAGTTAGCTTGAAGTTTCCGCATCTAAATCGGATATTAACTTTAAAATGTTAATGTTGTGGTAGTAACCCGAGTTGAATACATTGCATATACTTTCTCTTACTTCAACCGAGGTATACAGTATTACATATTTTATCTGGCTTACCTTAAAAGAGAGGAAGAAAGTCGATCAGACGTGTTGCTTTCACTTATTCCACAGTAGAGAATGATAACAGGCGGAGGAAACACAGGGCTTTTAAAACAGTTAAATGGAGCGGCTGCGTGCACGTTATTTTCAAACGGACCAATCAGCGGTAGCGTGCCCTCACGTCCGCAGCGCTGATTCGCTAAGAGCAGCGTTCTAGAACGGGGCGTGGTCTCCTACAGATAACGCATTTGAAATTTGAAAAAAATGCAAGCTTTGTTTTTGTCACGTGGCGAGAGAAAATGAGAAGTCACTCCTGAACAAATGCACCTCGACAGGAAAAGTGATACTTTTATAAGGGAAATCAAAGACACAATACTTTACACATATGTATATCTATTTTTTAAATTTTATTTGTATATAAATACACTTTGTACTATTATTTCGAAAAATATATATATTTAAAAAATGAACAAAAGTAAATCTGTTTAATTAAACCCAAGAATGACTATCAAAACATATTTAACTTAAAACATAAAATGTGTTTTATTTATGTCACTATATATACCATAAAACAATGATTAATGTTATTATTTACTTTTTTCCAGCTCTCCATACTTTTATTGTCCGCCATTTTGTTCATTGACCCAGAAATAAATAATCTACAAACGTCTGGGAACCAAAGCTTTATTGCTGAATATTATATTAAACATTGCAGTCAGGATACAACTTGCCTGAACACAATTATAGTGCAACAATTATGTTACAACACACAATATGGCAGAGAGCATTATCTTACAACGAAGCAAATTGTTTTACAAGAGCGTTATGAAAAAGAGCAAGAGAAGGGAGGAGCCCAGAGAAACCGTTCTCAATGATATTACAATTACATGACCGTATCATCAGATGCACGATTAATACACACACACACACACACACACATTCTCTCACACATACAATCATAACAGTCCCGCTGGTTGTCAGTTCGATATCCTGGTTGATAATTGATAACAAAATTAAATAAAATACAAAAGAAGAAAGACAAACAAGCCGCTGCAGCATCTGATTAGTGTTTGAACTCTGAGCCTATTCCTTCTCTTGGGAGCACTTTTGTTAAAAAAAAAGCAGTACTCTTTTTGATGTCACAGCAACATTGTACATTTAATTACAAAACTGTAGAGTTTACAGTTCGATCTACAGCCTACTGTGGAGGGAGAGAGCATCGAGAGTCCTGATGAACACTACCGGACACACAGAGTGCTGCAGGAATGACGTAGCATAAGGTTAGCATCGCACTGTGTCAACAACAACAACAACAACAACAACTCAATGGGATTTGAACATAAGCTCTATGGCAAAGAAAGGTTTTTGAGATTTGGACACTTTTTGAAGTGTGAATGCAATCAGTTGAAGTAAAAAGCCAATGTTAGGATAAAAACAAAACTACACCACAGTCACATGATTCCAAAGACTAGCTGGGTCGTCCGATGTTTGGTGTGAAGATGTTTCATGTGAAGAAGTTTCATGTGAAGAAGTTTAATGTGAAGATGTTTAATGTGAAGATGTTTAATGTGAAGATGTTTCATGTGAAGATGTTTCATGTGAAGATGTTTCATGTCCAAAGCAGCCTCTGTAGTTACATTCAGCCCCTTGTTAGCAATCGCCTTTTTTTAGGACATGTTAAAGCTTCAAAGTGGGGTATTACCGACTTGTTTTACGTCATAGCACAACATGAGAACACCTCTTAAGCTTGTGTTAACCACAGACCATATTTCAGCCATGAAAACCAAAAGCCTTTTCAACGAAACATTGACTTCAAGAGAAGGAAGAGCAAAGCAACTCATGTCGGATGTTTTATGTCTCCTTCCTGCAGCGCTCGTGATTTTCTTTCTTCATTGAGAACACAATTCAAATTAACAACAAAAGTGACATTAAATCAAACCCATTTCTTCGGATCAACAGAGTCAGAGGAAATGTGCGGACGGTCCAACATGTTTAACAGTTTGTAGTTCATCTGGCTGTGTCTTCCAGACTAATACTGCAATGTTTTTGAAGCCATTTAAGAGCAAATGAAACCACGACTGTCCAGGATGATTCACAGTGTCTTCCTCGTCCATCTCTCTGTCACCGCTCCTCTGCTCTTCATTCAGTCTCCCAGACATTTCCCTCCCAGCGAGATGCACTCACACTCGATGTGGCTTCATTCTGTCCCCCCCTCCACCTCCCTCTGGTAGAAGTGAGCCAGCAACGTGTCTAAGTCTCGTCGGTCGGCGGCAGCGTACAGAGGGCTCTCTCCCATCATGCTGAGCGCCATGCGCAGCGTGGACCAGATGTTGTCGGACATCATGGTGGCGGCGGCGCCCCCGGGACCCCGCGCTGCCCTCGCTCCATCCACTGAGGCCTGGCGCTGCAGAGACAGAGCCTCCAGGAAGTGCTCCACCGCCTCTCTGAGGAAACAGGAGGGAGACAGCAGGAGAGGATGAGTAACGGCTACTGTTACTGTAGTTTCTGATAATAGAGAGGCGAAGTCCCTCCCTTTCCGGTGGGCCTCCACGGGACCTTATTACGGACAAAGTATGTATTGAAGTCAATGGAGAGAGAAAGATTATCTTTCGATCCCGTTTGAATTGTGCCACGAATTACACACATGATGTTTGTCAATTTAAAAGATAATTTTGCAAGTTATTTTTTTTTTAAATGTGTCGTAAAACTGTGAAGTGACACTTTTTTTGGTGTGAAACCGCTCAATGAACTACATCTCCCGTCTCGCACCACACACCAAGACGGCCGTCACGTTGAAACATTTCACTTCTTTCTTTCAGAATGAGGCGGAAAGTATTAAAAGAGGAGAAAATCACTCCAAGTCTGGGCACGTTGAGAGCTGTGCATACACACAAGGGGAGTTAGTCGGTTCCGTGAGAGCCAGCATGCGGGACCGGGATTCTGGGATTTGTAGTCTTTCTAGTTGCGTATTTTTCATAGTCTTATATTTCAACAGTTTTACGACAAACTGTGATCTTTTAAGATTGACAAACATCATATGTGTAATTCGTGGCACAATTCAAACGGGATCGAAAGATAATATTTCTCTCTCCATTGACTTCAATACATACTTTTTCCGAAATAAGGTCCCATGGGTCGGAAGTAGATGGGCGGGACTCCTCACTTCGAGGAGCCTGTGACCTAAGATTTTCATTGATATAGAGATAGCAATGAAAACCTTAGGTCACAGGCTCCTCCAACAGTGCAACACAATCACACAGATAAAATAGTGCAAAATCAATACAAATCAAATAGAAATAGTGCAAGGAGAGTCTATAAGACATTGGAATATGATATATTGGATAAATAATTTGTAATTTGCAGACAGATGAATGTCCTTTCAAAAGTTCAGGTGTTTAACACAATAACACACCACTAATAAGCATTGCCGTGATATCTGTTTCAACAGTTACTTTATTTCTTTAATTTCTGTATTATTAGTTTTGTATTTGATCTTTATATTTGACTTATTTGAATCCAGTTTTTTCACTCTGACCCTGTTGCTGTTATAAACGCATTCATTTCCCCACAGGGATAAATAAAGCTCCATCTTATCTTATTACATCACCATTGCTAAGGAGGATCTGGTATATATAAACACCGGCCTTAAAGTGCAGCCTGCGAAATGATCATAAAGTCAAACCTTGACTTATCCGATGTATTAAACTGTGTTGTTTTTCACTACCTAATAAAGTGGCGACTGGTTATTTTAGCTGTTGCCATGTAGTGACATTAAAAGGATTGCACCAGGGTTTGTCACGCAATATTATAACAGATAGAACAAGAGAGCCCAATCAAATCAAATCAAAAGTCACACAGAGACACTTGATGGCAATACATTTAAAACTAACCTAGTAGAGGAAAGTGATTTTGTTCAACCATTTTTTCTAACACTGGCGCTACACAGAAACTGTCTTTTATCAAATAATGAAACCCACGTCAAATCTTTAGTCCGACAGCTTACATTGGACATATTTAATGTTCCTATCAAAGATTAATATAGAATAGAATTGGAGGGATGAAACCCTCTTTAATGGTCTCACATACAGAGCACACGGCACACAGTGACATGTGTTCTCTGCTTTTAACCCATCCTAGTACCAGGAGTCTAGTACTAGGGGCAGTGGGCAGCTATTGTACAGCGCCCGGGGAGCAATGGGAGTGGGGGGGGGGAGGGGGGATGTCCGGTGCCTTGCTCAAGGGCACCACGGCAGGGCAGGAGGTGAACTGGGACCTCTCCAAGTAGCAGTCCACACTCCATATTCAGGCCTGGTCGGGGACTTGAACCGGCGACCCTACGGCTCACAGTCCCCTACTGACTGAGCCACTGCCGGACATCAACTCATGTTTGGATTACATTTCGTTTTAGTTTTCACCTTGTACTTGTATAATCATTAGAGAAAAGGATTCCCACACTTCATACCACAGTAGAGAATAGTTATAGCTTCACCAAATGTTCTTTTGTAGTCTGAAAGGAGTGTAAATCATTCATGGATTCAGTTTAATGTAACACTATACTACTACTGATTTCTCTTTTTGTATTACTGCCGAATTGTATTCCATATTTTATTCCATTCTATTTCTATGTAAATACTGCTATATTTTACTCTATTTTTTTATTATTTATAATATTTTTTAATATTATTATAGTTTTCTTAAAATAGTTCTCTATCTGTGTTTTTTTTCTTTTTAATTATACTTTTATGTATGCACAACGACATCAAGTCAAATTCCTCGTACGTGCCAACCTACCTGGTAATAAACCTGTTTCTGATTCTGACTAAGCAGTTAAATGAATGAATCTACTTTTTAAAGCTAAAAACAGACACATTTTTGGTTAAATTAACCCTTTTTGGAGCAAAATACGCATCAAAACTCACCGTTTCACTCTTGCCTTCGACTCCTTATCCACTAACCCCTCGCCCTTGTTCCACCTAGTTTAGCACTTTTTTACTTTTGTTTGTTATTTTTCTACTTTACTTGCTTGTATAGTGCTTTGAGCACCAGGAAAAGCGCTATATAAATCAAATGTATTATTATTATCATTATTATCTACAACCCAGAGCCTTCCTCCCTCACCTGTGTGCCCCCAGGTTGACGCAGCTGATTCCCAGGTTGTATCGACTGCGGATGAACCCTGGCTGCAGCTCCAGAGCTCTCCTGTAGGCGGCCACAGCTTCCTCTGAGCGGCTGCCGTTAGCCAGCGTGGCGCCCAACTTATTCCACAACAGGTAGTCCTAAAGGAGACAAAAAGAGAGGTCAGAAACAGGCAGAGCATGCAGCATGAGGTCAAGGGTAGGGTATGGATCTTAATCATTCAGGTTAGGATTTTCATATTGCTTATCAATTTCGGTTCTTATCGGTTCTTTGATGCGGTCCAAACAGATCAAAAAACAAACAACCTATTTATGAAAATCTCTTCTTAAATCTATATTTATGTTCACAATTCAACTTGTAAAATAACTGCATCTCGTTATATTCAGTGGTGTTGGATGCGGGGGATCGCCGTCCCCCCACTTATTTGGAGCCCCCACTTTTTTGAGGCATGTTTTATAAATATAAAATCATTGCCAGTGTTATCAGTTGCAAGTGTGTATTAGTTGTAATAATGACGAAAACATAATACATTTCACAGTAATTATAATAAAAACGTAGCTCAAGTATTTATGCAACTTGATTTGAAGCGTGTGTGTGTGTGTGAGGGGCAGCACCGTGTGTGTGTGTGTCTAGGGTGACCACACAGCATTTTTATCATTTGTCCCGCGTCCCACAAATTGAGACTATGTCCCGCATTTGAGTGACAGTCGCGCAGAAGGGCCGGCTCGGTTCGCTGACGGCCGGCACCGCCCTTTATTATTATATTTTTTAAAACGGCATCATGTAAGTTGCGCTGACAGGCAGAGGTTGCGCTAGACCTTTTCGCTGCCCGTCATTTTGGAAAACGGTATAATTTCCTTTTTGGAGGGCATGCATAACACCGGAGCCTCGCAGCGGGGAAACTTTGTCCGAGTTTGTTCTAATCTGTCAAAATAACGGACTGCTTTCAGATTTTTTCAAAGATCCCCACTACACCACTGGTTATATTTGCGTGCTGGCATTAGAAATATGCAATAACAATCTGTTCTTCTTTGTTATACAAGAAGCAGCTATTAGAAACAAACCGAACCCGGGTTGCTGGTTGTTCATGTAATCAGTAACCAATCCTAACGAGGACCGACGTTAGGATCTCAGCTCCGGCTTCTTCACTGACCTGTGGGGTGACAGAGAGAGCGGCGCTGAAACAGTCCACCGCCTTATCGTACTCCCCGCTGAGGTTGAAGAGGACTCCGAGTCCACACTGCAGCTGCGGGTCAACCTGAGCCGGGTCGGAGTTCGCTGCGTGCAGGAAGAGCGACTGGACGTCTGCAAACAGGGATCTGTGCGGGAAAAACAGAAGGAAAAATGCAAAGAGTTAGAAAACGTTAACACACTATATATCAAATGTTCGGCCACTAGAGGTCTCTAAATCTAAACCTTAAAGAAGACAGAGTGTCGGTGGCACTTTGAAGCAGCAACCAAGCGCTGACGTATGCACAAAGGTGATTCAAAGCCAGTACAGGGGAAAAGGGCGTTAATGTTGACTAGAGTGGATTACTTCTCCAGCTTTATTTTGAGATTGTGGGAAACATTTGGTAAAGTAAGGCTGATACAGTTAGAAGACAAATCAATTAAATGTGTAGCTAAAGAATAGTCATTTAGAAGAAATTGTAATGTCAATATGTCAGGGCTGTCCCGAATACCATTTTTCCGGCTCCGGATATTCGTTCCGCGCGGGTCTCCTAGTGTGTGTGCGTAGTAATCAGCAGCGAACCGCTTCGACGCGTGTAATTCGGTTTATTCACGGCATTCTTTTTGTTATTCTACAGTATTGTTGTTTTATAGTTATTTGTTAATGTAACCCAATTTGTGTTCTTTGAAATTGAAAAGGATATCGCATTGTGTGTGTTACTTTTGTTGCAGTTGTATGTCTTAAGTGTAATTTGGCTTGGCTTCCTATTTGTATGGACATGCTTTTATTTTGAAGGAGAGTTAGCACTGTTGACAGGAAGTTGTTGTTGCTATGGAAACAACGTGACGGAGATTAACGGAGAAAAGTAATATCTACATATAAAGACGGAGAAAGTAAACGATAACGTTTATGGTTAAGTGTTAGCACCCCCGAAGAGGCACAAGCTCTTACGTTGATATTGGAGATTTCAATAAATTAAAAAAAACGAATATCCGAATAACGAAATTGAAACCCGAATAGTACTCCAAGGAACGAATATTCGGATATTCGGGTACAGCCCTACAATATGTCACACATTCCTCTTAATACAATATATGACAAAGATTTGACTGGATCTGCAGGTTGAGTTTTTGTTGTGTCTTGTCATGTTTCTTTTTGGTCTCATCATGCTCCATGTTAATTGTTAGTCATGTTTCGTTAAGTCATTTTTCTCTCGTCTCCCACTTCCTTAAATAAAGTATTTTTCTTATACTTTAACTCTGCTTCCTGGAGTCGTGCATTTGAGTCCTACTACCTTGTGTTTCAAGTTCGTGCAAGTTTTACCCCTGAAACCAGTCAGAATAAAGTGTGTGACTCACTCTGGCAGCAGGGATCCGAACCTCTCCCTCTCCTTCTCCCTCTCACTCGCTCCCTCCTGCCTCTGGCTCTCGCTCTGCTCCCACACTGAGTGGTACTTCGGGTTGTGCTTCAGCCAATCACGGAGCGTCTCACAGGCCTGCCTGTGCAGCGACTCGTTGGTGAAACTGACCGCCAGCGCCATGAGAGCCGTCAGGTTATCGTTCTGCAGCTCTATACATCTGAAGAGAGAGAAGGGGAAAACAATGAGAAAGGAAAAGTTAAAAATGTCGATTAAGTGGTGCCAACAGGAACAAAATCTAATAAAATCTTTAATATTATGTTACAGACTTATTGTGTAATAACTTTCATCATCAGTTGGTACAAATGATGACTTATACAGGTTTGTGTGTGAGGGTGTGAACCTTTTTATATCCCGTCTATGGTTTAAACATTTTGAAGCATTTTGCATTTTGACGTCTGACCTGCGGAGGGCGCTGATGGCGGCGAACTCCTGCTCGTTCTCAGCCTGACAGGATCCCAGATACTGCCAAGCCTGGATTTAATGACAATAAATATACAAACAACACATCATCAATACACCTGCCCTCTGTGAGGAGACAGACACGAGGAAAGTTAGGAGACACTTTAGACGGTTTTTACACGTGGTAATCATCAGAATACTTGATTTATCGTGGGGGGAATTCGGTTTTTGTGACAGTATAAAATAAAAAACAATAAAAATGAAATAAAATAGAATAAATATAAGATGTTATGGTAAAATAGTTTATAATAAATAATAGAATATAATTAAATGTTTATATTATTATAATAAGTCAGGCGAAAATGTACACCTAGTACTACAATATACTGTATATACAAAAATAAATATGTAAAAATGTTTATATGTGCAATATAGACATTAGAGTTTAAGTATACATTCAGATCTAAATGAGGAAAATCACTCAATTAGAGGGTAATCAAAGAATAGTAAGATTTATGATAATCGAAGGATCTATTGTGTTTTTAAACGGAGCAGAAATAGAACTAGCCCCCACTTCAAGTATCTTGGAGTCATAATGGACTCGAACTTGACTTTTAAGAAACGTAAGAAAGTATCCAATACCATTAAATTCAACTTGCAAAATGTTAAACAAATGAGACCTTTCTTAACTGTCAATGCTGCAAAGTCAGACCTCCACTGTGTGATTCTATCCCACATTGAATACTGTTTGACAAACTGGTCGTTTGCTTGTGCCACAAACCTGAAACCCATAGAACAGCTAAGAGAGCTATCCAGGTGTTCGACAGAAAGCCACATTCATACCACCACTGTACCATCCTAGAGAAACAAAGTGTCTTGAGTTTTGACAATTTTAAGTCTTTTAAAAGTATGTGCTTTATTTATAAATGTTTACATGGACTGCCCCCCCCTCCCTTAGGGGAATTCATCCACAGAAAACACACTGGACGCTGCACTAGGTCAGAAACCAGAGGAGACTGTGAAGTCCACCGCAGACGGACCGCTTTTGGACAAAATGTCCTCTCCGTTAAAGGCAGCTCTTTGTGGAATAGACTCCCAACTCAGATACGGGATCGTCCCACTCTCAATAGCTTTAGAAGTCAACCCAAAGAATGGTTGAGAAACAAACAGACATGCAATCACCGCTAAATGCACTTTAACACAGGGGCATCTCCTCCTGCACTTTAGGTAGCTCTTGTATCTTCTCTTGCACTTTATATGTCGTTGCTGCTATAGTGTACTGCCATGTGGTTAATGCTTGTGTGCTGCTCAGGCTCTTTTGCACTTTTTGTATATCATGTATTTTCTTTTTACAATGTTTGTAACATGTAAACTTCTTAAATGTTTTATGTGAGGGACTGCGGATGGAAATGAGCTCAAAGCTAAATCTGTTACGCTTGACACATTTGAATGTTTTAAGTGTTCATTACCGTGCATTGTCCCTGGGAAATAAACGATTAAATAAATGAATAATAAAGTCACTGAAAGGCGGTAGGAGTCTCACCAGCTGGTTGTCTGGTTCTTTCTGCACGGCGCTCTCAAAGAACCGCACGGCACCGGGGATATCCCCCGCCTCCATCCTCTTCACCCCCTCGGACAGAGGGTCCGGGTGGGACAAGTACGGGTTCTCCTCTTCAAACTGATACCCCTGGGACAAAGAAAGAAAACATGGAGAACAGATTAGATTGGATCTACTTTAGTGATCCCCATCAGCGATTTTTTTATCGACACAGCATGAAAACAAGCCAATGCACATGAAGAAGAGTAGAAACATAAACTGTAAATAATCTGTGGACTATCGGTCACATCAGAATCAGTTTTATTGCCAGTTAGGTTTACACACATGCGAGGAACTTGCGTTGGTGTATTTGGTGCAAACATGAACACAGTTAAAAAAGATAAAAGGTAAGAAAAGCAACCAAATTATGAAAAACTATTAAAAACAAACCTCTTACATTAATGCACACAATATCATTTTTTTTACTGCACATATTTTGATTCCATTCTATTTCAATGTAATTACGGCTTTATTTTATATTTTACTATATTTTTTCTTATTTTTTAATGTTATTATAGTTTTCTTAAAATAGTTCTGTGTATTTATTTTATTGTTGTTCTACTTTTATGTATGCACCACGACATCAAGTCAAAGTCATCGTACGTGTCAACCTGGTAATAAACCTGTTTCTGATTCTAACATTAAGATATAGAAAATGATTTACATTAAATATACCAAAAAACGACGTAAAGGGCCAACTTTCAGCTCACAAAAAGTAGGATATTATTTACCAGAGATCAGATGCACAAAGCAATCACATATTTTGTGGGGCTGCAAAATGAAAAGCAGTCACAGAATCCCTCTTTGGACTTAGGTCCACAATTATATGGTAAAAAAATGGTCCTTGTTTTATGACAATGCCTGCCTTTCCAAGAATGTTTCATCAATAAATGCTCCAAAACAATACTATTTTTTACATTTTAAATCTATAACGAGGAAGTGGATGAGCCAACGGGTTCCGACAGAGGGAGAGTGGATGGACGTGATTCATGTGTAATGGAAAAGTTGACATGTGCACTGAAACTACGGAGTGAAACGTTTGAGAAGAGGAGGTGGCACTGGTCTCCTGCTCTCTCCCAAATGGAGCTTTTCCCTCTTCAAGCTACCTATCTTCACTCCTTCCACCTTTGAATTCCATGCCGTCACAGTAACCCATCCTATACAGTTAACCATTGTTGTTCTCTACCGTCCACCAGGCGCCTTGGGGGACTTCTTGGAGGAATTAGATAATCTCCTCTCACTAATCCCTGAAACTGGCCCTCCCGCTGTACTTCTCGGAGACTTCAACCTCCAGACGGGGAAGATAGACAAACTAACATCTCTGTTAACCGCCTTTGCTTTCTCACTGTCTCCGTCCTCACCGACTCATAAAGCTGGCAATGTCCTTGATCTCATATTCTCAAGGAACTGCGCTACTTCTAACCTCTCTGTAAACCCGCTCCACACATCTGATCACTTCTTCATTTCATTCTCTCTATCCCTTTCCAAACATAACAAACTAATCTCTTCTCATCCTGCACCTGTCCGCCGTAACCTTCGCTCCCTCTCTCCCTCTACCTTTGCCTCATCGGTGCTCTCAGCCCTCCCTTCATCTGACTCGTTTCAACTCCTGCCTCCAAACTCTGCTGCAGAAACTCTCCTCTCTACTCTCTCATCCACTCTGGACTCTCTCTGTCCTCTCACATCTCGGCAGGCTCGTCAGTCCCCTCCTACTCCCTGGCTAAATGACGCACTGCATGCTAATAGAACCATCCTTCGGGCAGCAGAGCGGAAACGGTGGAAATCCAAACACCGTGACGACCTCCTAACCCATCAGGCTCTCCTCTCCTCTTTCTCTGCTTCGATCTCTCAGGCAAAAAGCACTTTCTTTCAAGATAAGATCCAATCTTCCTATTCCAATCCCAAAAAACTATTTTCTATCTTCTCCACCATATATTATATTATATTTTGACCTAAATCAAAATATTCTATTATTTTCAAAAGCTTTTTTTGTCTGATGCTTCGATTCATTTTAAACAGACAGTTCAACAGAAGGATACCCAAAAAATTTAGTTTTATCATTTAAATATTGAGTTGTTCTCTCTTAGTAAGATCCCATCTTCAATAAAATTGCGGTCTTACCTTGACTTGAAGATTAAGTCCATTGGCCTATCCTTCTGGACAAAAATCGCTATTACTTTTTTGTAAAAGTCCTCCTTATGTTCTTGTAGTTTCAACAGTCTATCATAAATCTAATCTAATCGATAGATTTATGAATCGAAAATGATAAAAGTAGGGTAGACATGAGGATATTATCCGGCTGAACAAAACGTGCATTTATCTGACAGGTACGTTTCCCACAGATCTTATTTCGAGCTATTTTTTTAAAATCCTATGGAGAAATCTCATTGCTTTTTTGTGGAGGGAAGCCATGCGCAGCTTACTTCCTGGTTTTAGGACGCGTCACTGCACCTCTCTCATCTCCTCTTCACTTTTCAAATAGCCCTGATGTTTTTCTGACGGGTACCTTGTCATAGGAGGTGCTGAGCAGCTGATCGAAGTCCGACAGCCAGGGGTGGCTCTCTGCGTCTCTCTTGGCCATCTCCTCCCACTCCTGCTGCAGCTTCTCCCAGAAATCCACATCACTCTGACAGAACGACACATGATCACCTCACATTATACATCATCCTGGACTATAGACCTGCTCGACCTTTACTTTCTCAAAGGACAGACGATAGTGTATTGATGCGGTTTCAAAGCGTAAACAAGTCAAAAGAGAAGCTCCTACTCTCTGCTGCACTTTCTCAATGCACTCCGATGCATTTTGACCTGTCACCTGTGTGTTGAATTTGCACTATCCTCCTTTTAATGCACAATTTCATCGTTGTACCTTTAACCTAAATGTATTTTTACATGTGTCTACTCAATGCTATTTTTTGTTTGTTTTTATGTCTTTTACTGGTATCTGTATTCTGTGTGATATCAATGTCCTGTGAGATGTCTACTGTGAAGCACTTTGGACTGCACTTATAGATGAGAGTAACACCTACGTCACTTCCGGGCGAAAATTACGGCCCTGCCCACTTTTGGGGGAAAACAACGCTGTCATTTGAATGGCGGTCAATGCAAATTCTGACGTTTTTGCCAATCCGATCAGAAATGTAAGAAAACCGTGGATTTTTGGATCTTCAAAGAGCCCGATTACGATGGCCAGACAGGCAAACAATTACATTAAATCATTTGAAATCGACAATCGGGCTCGATATAACGCAGATTTGCGTCCGATATGACGTAATATCGGAAATATGGACCCACGGCACTATCAGAAACAATGCCCGACGTGTTTTGGACGTAATATGGTCTTTGTTTACATTCGCAAGCATCGCTAACACTCAGAGCTAACCTGTACTGGAGAGAGTACATGTGTAAAAAAACACAAGCTCCGCCCCCTTTTCTTTTCTTTTCAAGCTAAGGACCCTGAATCAGCACTTCAGCAAACACAGAGGGATAGGAGTGGTTGTCTAAAATACATGATCTGTTTGGTATTTTGAGCAAAACACATCATAGACATGTTTTTATAGATTTTTATATATCCGAGACCCATAATATATGCCTAAATAAAGCATAATAGGAGACCTTTAAGTGGTCTTTTATTCTCGTCTCACCTCCACTGCAGCTTTAGCTTGCTGGAAGTCCGGCCCTGAAGTAGCAAACTCATCGACCCAAGCTTCAGCCGAGTCGTGTGAAACCTGAGCAGCAGAACAGAGCGATGAGAGACGTAAACACGAGTCGGCACATTCTGGCTATACAAATGTTAATAGAGCCAATAATGGAGATATTAAAAACAGGGAATATATAGAGGGAAGGGAATGGAAAGGAGATGAAAGAACAAACACAGAAAAAGCTCAAACTCTATTACAGTTCTTCCAAATTAACTTCTCATTATTTTAATATTACAGCTACAACAAATATAACTGCTGAGTGTATCTTACTCTATGCTAGCTCTAGTAGCACAGCTTAAATATAGCAATATCTGTAGCTATGACTTAAAGGTCAACTACTATGCAAAATCCACTTTTTCATGTCTCTTCTACATCAACTGAAGGTTTCAGGAACAAAGATTCTCTCTCTTTTTGATCCATTTCTATAAAAACCTGTCTGAAAATGAGCTGATCAGATTTTGGCCACTTTATGATGTCATAACGATGTGTTGTCTTGTGTAACCATTAGCCAATCAGCAACCAAGGTAACCCCCCCCCCCTTATCACCTAAATCTCCTCCTAGAGCACCATTGAGTTCTTTGTAACCAAATCTCTCTCAGAGGGGCGTGGGGAGGGGCTCCTTATTTTCATCTAAAGTCACAGACAGAGAATCAGCACTTTGGAAACAGGGCTGAAACAGAGGGGATTATGGGTAATGCTGCAATGATCTGTTTGGTGTTTCAGCCAATCGGAGACAGGTTCTGGATATATCTGAGACCTATAATATATTGATGAAAAAGAGGATGATAAGGGACCTTTAATATTACACAACTGCTACAAAATAGTAACTGCTGAGTGTATCTTACTCTATCGTAGCTCTAGTAGCTTAAATATAGCAATATCTGCAGCTATGACTTAATAAAACCTATCGACCTCAGGGGTCCTACCTGCCTGACGACCTTTGCCCACTTCCGAGCTTGTTTAGCTTTAACTTTCTCAATCTTCTCCTCCCTCTCTGGAGGCTGCAGGGGGAGACTCCCTCCCCCCGTCTCCGTCAGGAACTATGGAGGTAGGGAGGAGGGGAGGGGAGGGGAGAGGGAAATGGGGCGATGTTTCGAGGAGGTTTTTTTTTTGGAGGGGTAGGCGGATTAGGAGTCATTTCAGGTAGTTTAAGGATTAAGGAGTAGATGAATGGAGGTTGTTAATTGAGGAAATGACAAGCCGAGAGTTTGAAGGCAGGTCCAAAAACATGGGAGAGGGACATGTCAGAGTCAGAGTGAAATTACAATGGTGAGCATATATTCATCATTAACAGGGCTGAGAGCTACACATGTAGTGTGATAAGGACGCCCGTTGCTGCCAGGATTACATTTGAGATTGCTGTATATCAAATAAGTAAAATCTTAAGATCTTAAGCGAGTTAACGGTCAAACATGTGAGTCTATTTTCCAGTACACAGTGTCTGTTACCACTGCTCTCAGTTAGTATTCAGTACTGTAGCTTTGTTTTTCTTTCACCAGTGTATAAGCCTTTGTGGTTTTAAATACCCTATAAAAAAAACAGAATTTAGATTTTTTTTTTTTCTCAACTCCATTGAAGCTCAAGCTGCAAATCTGCTCCTTATGTGGAAAACTCATATTTAACAGGCTTATAATGCGGCATTTTTTATAAAACAAATGTCAAATGTGTGAATTATGGGTCAACATTTCGATTAACTAAATCAACACAGTAAAATAAACGAGGGTACAGTAAGTCAATATTTAGATTTAATAGGCGAAATTGTGATTTATTATCTCACGACGTGGATTCATTATGTCCTCCTTTTGATGCACTGCAACGTATACGTATGTCTTTCATATCGAACTGGCAGAAAGAGACTTCTTTGGATTTTAGGGGGAGAGTCTAGTTAAATAAAGCAGTTTTCTGGCATCAGCCTGAGTTGAATGAAGTCAAAGTAATTATTTAAAACCGCGAGTTAAACTGAGGACACATTGTTCACATTAAAAAGCTAAAAACTCAAGAAGGGTAGTTCTCTTTTTGCTGAATAATTTCCATCTGCAGAGCTGTGCAGCTTCATATTACAGCGGTTGCTTTTGGTTACATCGGTGGAAAATGTTCCTCTGATGAGTCACATCACTTATACTCAGAGGTGGGAAGTAGTGGAGTACAAATACTTCGTTACTGTACTTAAGTACATCGTTCTGGTTTCAGTACAGTAAATTTTTTAACACAAATACCTGTACTTTCTACTTCTTACGTTTTCAAAACAGGCTGGTTACTTGCTCAATCATGTTCCTCAACTGCATGTCGTTGTTCTTTGTGCAATGACAATAAAGTCGTCTTAAATGTTCCTCACCGTTCTTATTTATCTTGCATGTTATTTATAGCGAGGGTGATCTCGTCTAAGGTTAATGGTGAATCAAGTTCTTTTGAAACATCTGGACCTACGGTTGGGAAATTGAGTTTGTCTAAGAAAGCACCAGAGATGGCAAAAGTACACACATCCTTTACTCAAGTAGAAGCACAGATACTCGTGTTTAAAAATACTCTGGTGAAAGTAGAAGTACTGACTAAACTTCTTTACTCAAGTAAAAGTAAAGAAGTATGGGCTTTGAAATGTACTTAAGTAAAAAGTACCCATAACTTTGTGTCCTTGGGCAAGACACTTCACCCTAATTTGCTGTATTCACTGTTACATGTCTGATATGCGTTACATTTACAAATACCTGTACTTTTTTACTGAAGTCAAAGCCTCTTTACTTTGACTTGAGTAAAGAAGTTTAGTCAGACACGAGTATCTGTACTTCTACTTGAGTAAAGGATGTGTGTACTTTTCTGATTAAACTGTGTAAAAGTGAAGCAGAGAGCCTCCCCAGAGTTGAATGAGTCCCCCCCCCACCTCTGCTCCTCGTACCTGGTTGAGGTGGGAGGCCCAGCTCTGAGCCTCCTCCGCCTGAGCTCTATCTCTCAGCTGTTTGTCTGTCATGTTCTCCACTGTCACACTGCCCTCTCCAATCTGCCTAATGAAACGCAGGAACTACACAACAAAAAGGACAACAAAAAAGGCATTTTACCATTATCAGATCCATACTGATGTGCTTCTTTGCTTCTTTACAACTACAATGAAACTTAGCATGTGCTTCTTAGGAACTACTCTGTAGAAGTGTTACAGAAAAAGAGAATAGATATGGTGATAGAGGATTTAAAGAGTCCAGTGAGTGACGTGAACACGACGCTCACCTCAGAGTTTTGTAACTTTGGGTCGTCGACCTTTGCGACGAGCTCATTGGCTGTTTGCCTCAGATCCTCCCCCGGCTGATACTCCTTCGTCCTGTCACATTATCAAAAACAAATGTATGTTAAACTGTGAGGAAGGAGTTAAACATGACTGTGTGTAAGTGCCTATGTAGGTGAATAATAAAATACAGAGTGGGGCTAATATTCCAAAAACAAGATCACCATTTTCGAGATAAAAGTCATACATTTAAGAGTGAAGACGCTAGAATACTGTCTGGTTAAAGTGAAGGACACAAGAACAAAAAGATGTGGGAAAGTGTGGGTTTCAGTGTTTCCGCCAGACCAGGGCTGAGAGGGCGTCCACCCCGAATTGAGTCGCCCCTTAAGTTATAGATTCTATCTCTTTACGTATTAGTGATGGGAGTTCCGGCTCTTTTTAGTGAGCCGGATCATTTGGCTCGGCTCACTAAGAAGAGCCGGTTCTTTCGGCTCCTAAACGGCTCTTCATGTTACCACAGTTTACCACGGAGTAGGGCTGAACGATTAATCGATTTTAAATCGAAATCGCGATTATCAAATGATGCGATTATCAAATCGCAAAGCCTGCCATTTTTTAAAACTTTTCTTTGTTCTTCTTGTGTGTCAGTCATCCACACCGATCAGAAGTGCTGTGCTCCACATGTACCAGCCATTGTTAACCAATCAGAAGGGGCCCATGATAGAAGGTGATAGACAAATTGATCCAATCACCTGCCAAGTGCTTTTGAAAGTGCCTGCCCTTTCCAAATGGCTTCCAATGGAGCTTTCCTAGATGGCTTGGTGAAACTAACCATCTGAGTCAGGTTAGTAATGCTCCATCACATGTTTCTATTACAGGGTGAGTCTGAAACTGAAGCTTGACTTTAAAAGCAACCCAACGGAAGTTTCATGTAAGTTTACTTCTTTCACTCGTAGCTCGGGCTGCGGGGTGCTAGAGACGGGAGCACGTTGGTACGACCTTCCTAGCCGGAGATATGGCCGCATTTTACAATAAACTTTTGTTGGGTCGCTTAAAAACTAATTTAGCAAATCGAATCGCAATATCTGTCAGAAAATTGCAATTCAATTTCTTCCCAAAATCGTGCAGCCCTAATACGGAGCCTCAGTTTCGCCGCTGCGAGGCTCCGGCGCTCGCAGTTCACACTTGTGCTCTACTAGCACCCCCCCCGTCAAGGCTCGCCGGCAGTACACTTTCCGTCACAGGAACACGCTTTGCTGGTGGCGAAAAGAATCCCACCAGACTCCTTTGCCCCTCCAGCAGAGGGATGTCCTTTTTCCTTTTCGTCATTTCAAGCGATAAAAACTCTCGATCTTCTCTCGAATTATTTATTTTTTTGGACGTCAAATGACGGCAAGACGCCCCCCTGGCGGAAACGCTGTTGTTTATTCCAACCTTGCAAAGCGAAGTAATGTGGTGACTTAATAAAAAAAAACGTTAGCCCTTTTATTCTCTATTAAAATGTGTTTTTTAATCTCAGGAGATTTCTGATTTTTCTCTTGCAAATGTTTGACATAAATGAGAATATTCAAGTTTTTTCCCATGTGAGTTCACAAAGTTAAGTCTGCAAATTCAGATGTTTTCTCTCAATATTACCCCTATTCCCAGGCTTTGTCATTTATTTTCAAACCACAATGGAAAATGTTGTCATATAGTAATCCTAGAATATCTGTATTGTTCTACAAGAAGACTGGAACAAATACAATCAGGCTGCAGGTCGTACAAGCTAGTCCTTATGAGGTCAGTGCACTGTGTTGATGATTAGATGTGTCAGAACAGACATGGTTAAAAGTTACAGGAACTTAATCCATGCTCAGAAATGCATTGTTCACCTTCTACTGCTCGATTATGGCAAAAATCATAATCTCGATTATTTGGGTCAATAATTGTAATTGCGATTGTTAAATGCGATTATTCATTGACTTTGACAACATCCATTTAATGGAGGAAAACAATTTGAACAGTATGTTTTTAACAGTTGATTACCCTGAACTTTAAGTAATAATTCAACTGAAAAACCCAAAAAAAAAAAAAAAATTATTATTTAAAAAAAACGTTGTTTTCGTAATCGTTGCTATCCATAATCGTAATCGCGATTAAAATACGATGAATTGAGCAGCCCTACTCTACTATTCTCTTGTTGTCTTGTATATGGTGCTCTTTGTATTAGAATGTACCTTAAATAGCTAATAATATAAGCCAATTCTCCTTTGCAATCGATCAACACTCAAGTCCCTCATCCCCGTTTCTCACCATTCGCTCTCCTTGTCTCCCAGATCTCCGAGCCAAAGCTTCTCCTCCGACTGCTCCAGATATTCCTCCGCCCAGCGACCAGGATCTGAAGCGGGGAGAGGGAGAAAAAGGGTGAGCACATTGTGAAAAGCACACACTATGCAAAAAATAAAAGGATTTATCCATAGCTAGTTTCCTCTGATGTCAGTGATGACAGACTGATGATGATTACAGAAAAGATGAAGGGCTCGTGAAGCAAAGCGTGTTCAAAGAGTGAAACATAAGGGGGAGCAAACCTGCAGCCTCAGCGATAAACTCTTTCGTCCAATCAGCTTCTGCCGCTTCCCCGAGAGCCACGAGCCCCGGTGCGGAGGCGGAGTCCGGACCGGAGAGGAACTCAGCCGTCCAATCACCGGAGAGCGCCAACGCTGCCACATCTGGAGCTGTGATGTGGAGGAATGCGGTGCTTAAAACACAGGAAACTGTTCGTGCAAAGACTTAAAGGTCTCCTATTATACTGTTTTTCATCAATATATTACAGGTCTCAGATATATCCAGAACATGTCTCTGATTGGCTGAAACACCAAACAGACCATTGCAGTATTACCCTGTCTGTTACTTTAGATGAAAACAAGGAGCCCCTCCCCACGCCTCTCTGAGAGAGATTTGGTTACAAAGACCTCAATGGTGCTCTAGGAGGAGATTCAGGTGATAAGGTGGGGGGGGGGGGCACCTTGGTTGGTGATTGGCTAATGGTTACACAAGACAACACATCGTTATGACATCATAAAGTGGCCAAAATCTGATCAGCTCATTTTCAGACAGGTTTTTATAGAAATGGATCAAAAAGAGAGAGAATCTTTGTTCCTGAAACTTTCAGAGTCTCTTTCCACAGAGGGGACACATGTTGATGTAGAAGAGACATGAAGAAGAGGGGACACATGTTGATGTTAGAAGAGACATGAAGAAGAGGGGACACATGTTGATGTAGAGGAGACATGGAGAAGAGGGGACACATGTTGATGTAGAAGAGACATGAAGAAGAGGGGACACATGTTGATGTAGAAGAGACATGAAGAAGAGGGGGACACATGTTGATGTAGAAGAGACATGAAGAAGAGGGGACACATGTTGATGTAGAAGAGACATGAAGAAGAGGGGACACATGTTGATGTAGAAGAGACATGAAGAAGAGGGGACACATGTTGATGTAGAAGAGACATGAAGAAGAGGGGACACATGTTGATGTAGAAGAGACATGGAGAAGAGGGGACACATGTTGATGTAGAAGAGACATGAAGAAGAGGGGACACATGTTGATGTAGAAGAGACACGAAGAAGAGGGGACACATGTTGATGAAGAAGAGACATGAAGAAGAGGGGACACATGTTGATGTAGAAGAGACATGAAGAAGAGGGGACACATGTTGATGTAGAAGAGACATGAAGAAGAGGGGACACATGTTGATGTAGAAGAGACACGAAGAAGAGGGGACACATGTTGATGTAGAAGAGACATGAAGAAGAGGGGACACATGTTGATGTAGAAGAGACATGAAGAAGAGGGGGACACATGTTGATGTAGAAGAGACATGAAGAAGAGGGGGACACATGTTGATGTAGAAGAGACATGAAGAAGAGGGGACACATGGTGATGTAGAAGAGACATGAAGAAGAGAGGACACATGTTGATGAAGAAGAGACATGAAGAAGAGGGGACACATGTTGATGTAGAAGAGACATGAAGAAGAGGGGACACATGTTGATGTAGAAGAGACATGGAGAAGAGGGGACACATGTTGATGTAGAAGAGACATGAAGAAGAGGGGACACATGTTGATGTAGAAGAGACATGAAGAAGAGGGGACACATGTTGATGTAGAAGAGACATGAAGAAGAGGGGACACATGTTGATGTCTCTTCTACATTAACATGTGTCCCCGGTGTGTCAGGGAACTCACAAAATGTCAGAAAATAAAACCCTCTCTTTTCCTCCGTACCCAAATCTCTAAAAACGGGGGAACAACGGAGCTGATCCAGATTTGTGTCTGATATGACGTGATATCTGAAATGTGGACCCACGGCCCAATCAGAAACCTCGCTATCAGAAACAATGTGCGACGTGTTTTGGACGTAATATGGTCTCTGTTTACATTAGCATCGCTAACACTCAGAGCTAACCTGCACTGGAGAGAGTCTTTTTTTTTTTTTTTAAAGCTACGGACCCAGAATCACCACTTCTCGATCGAGGTGAAACAGAGGGATATGAGGCATGGCTAGAATGTGTGATCTGTTTGGTATTTTGAGCAAAACACTTCATAGACATGTTTGTTATATATTTGTATATGTCTGAGACCTATAATATATGCCTAAAAATACTATAATAGGAGACCTTTAAGCCTGACCCATACAAATGCTGGAGAAAATACCTAAAAACTGGCTTAAAATACTGAAGTAATGAAGTGTACCTCTTTGTGGAGCTTGCCTGTAGCTCTGCTGGTCAATCTGCTGCATTTCCTCCAACAGCTGACCCATGTCAAATGTGTGAGGGGGGCGAGGGGGCGCCTGGAGGAACTCATTCACCAGCTGCAGCACAAACATAAAATAAATTCTGCTTTTCAGAGACTATATCAGGACATTTGCCCCCAGCATTCTCAGGGCTACGCGGCTGAAATGCTTCTGTTATTATTGTACAGTGTTGAATGTGAAAATGTGAATAAGTGCTGACCTCTTCCTCAGTTGCAATTTCAATAGAAGAGGGAGGCATCTGAGAAACAAAAAGGAGAACATTTGTTATAAAAACATGTTATTTTCAAGAAGCAATTTCATGAAAACACTGAAATATGAAGAGCACAATGTAGGAGATGAGGATGATAGATTCAGCTGTTTGACCTAGAGTAGGCTAGAATATATTTATTGTCATTGTATTAATACAGAAAGATCAACTTTATCAATGCTGTTATACATAAACAGTCGATTGATATCAGAAGATAGTTTTTGTTAAGTAAATGTTTTGTAAGTTCAAAATCTAAAGATACTCAGTGTAATATGATATAAGACAAAGGGAAAGTCCCTTTTTCAGAAGCTAAAAAAAATAGCTTGAATGATTATCGATTATCAAAATAGTTGGCAATTATTTTTCTGTCCATTAACAAATTATTGCAGCTTCACCGGTCTGGCAGTATTTCAAGGTGTCCGAAAAAGACAGTAAAATAGCGGAATGCAACGTGTGTGAAGCAGAAATCCTGCAGCTCCGCCCGCTGTGACGGACCGGTGAGCGGAGCGACACACACTAACGGCCCGTCCACACAGCGGCGTGCGTTGACGCTTGCCGGCGGGCGTGTCTGACACTCGACCAACAACCAATCACATGAATCTCCCGCCCCAGACACACAAGCACGCAGTTTGATTGGCTAGAGCTTGTACTGGCATATGATTCGATTGGCTGACGCCTCCGTCGAGGCGTCAAAAGTTGAACATTGCTCAACTTTTGAGGCGAGCAACGCCAGCAACGCTCCACGTCGCTTCCCAAAATGCCGTTCGGCTAAAAGCGACGTCACCCCATTCAAAGTGAATGGGCAGAAGCGTTGGAAGCTTCAACGCACGCCGCTGTGTGGACGGGCCGTAAGAGTTAGACCGAACACACTTAGCCATTTTATCTACCTTTGGAACTAAACTAGTTATACATATATTTATTCTTCACTGTCGGGTCACTCATTACTGGATCAGTGAGCTGCATGAGATACTGACAGGCTGCCAGGAGAGAGAGAGAGGGGGAGAGAGAGGGAGAGGGAGAGAGGAAAAGAGAGAGAGAGGGCGCTTCCGCTAATTTCTCCCGTATATCCAAAGTTAATGTAAACTTGAATAATGTACTTCATGAATGTAAATGTTGGTTGTTGTTTGTGGAAGCGCCAGTGAATGAGCATTAACTGAGTTTTAAACATCAATTTAAATGGAAGATCCCCATAGGCCCCGCCCACTCGGTCGGCATCGGCCGACACTGATTCCGGCGATCGGCCCCAAAATTGGCGACCGGAGCGTCCCTAATATAAAGCAACCCGTTACTTAGTCATAACATATTTATTCCATCTAGGGATATTGCGACACATGCCATGTCCGTTTATGTTTATTAAGGATCCCCATTAGCTTTTGCTCTTGACAAAAGCTACTCTTCCTGGGGTCCGACACTTAAAACAAAACAACAACATTCAAGACATCATTAACAACATCATCAACAATTTCCAACATCATCAACAATCTCATCCACTTTCAATATCAATCTCAGCCAAGGATGAGTGCACAAGACACCCACCAGTACAAAGCATGAGATCAAATTAAATTAGGGTTCACAGCTCACAAGGGTACATGGTCATTAGTAGATGGCCCTTCAATCTCTTCTTGAAAGAGGCTCTGGACTCTATTTCAGCAAGGTAGTTTGGCAATGAGTTCCATTCCTTTATAGCTCTATAAGACACAGAAGATTTCAGGAGATGTGTCCTGGGTTTAGGTGCCAGTAGATGGCCTGATGTAGCTTGTCTAGTCTTATGGTCATGCTCGTCTCTTGTGTAAACTATTTGATCATAAAAATACAGTGGTCTTTTGCTAAATTGGAAATGTTTTAGAAAAGTGATAACACGAGATTGCAGACGTTTCTCAAGCGGAAGCCATTGTTAAGCAGCAACTTCATGATAACACTAAAGTATGTGCCGTTGGTATCAATGCTATAATAAATACATAAGTAAATAGTATAAAACATTTCAGAAAAAGTAAGAGTTGAAGGTGATGTCTTTAAATGTTTGTTTTGTCAGTTTAAAACAGAACAGGAAATCCACATTTTTGAGAGGCTAAAAACTGCATTTTCTGCAATTTATTCATGAAAAATAACGTATTTATGAAATCTAAAAGCAGCCCGTTACATTAGTCATGTATTATTTATTCCAGCAAAAGGTGTTTCCAAACATGCCATGTATGTTTCCCGATAGCACTGACATTTCTGCAGTCTATATAGATATTTTAATAAATAAGGTAAATACAAGCAGGCTCAAATAACACTTTCAGACTGCTTATGAATGCATTGAAACCAAAACACAACAGTAGCTCCACTGTGTTGCAGATTTTTTTAAATACTAATAGTCATGTACATGTGATGTTTTGTTGTTGTTGTTGTTGTTGTTGTGTTTTGTTTATTTTCGTTAACTGTCAAGTGGGAACTAAGTATTTTTTTGTACGTTTTTGTGTTTCTCTTATTTCCCCACGATTCTTTTTGAGAAAGGGGCGGGTAATATAAGATTATTTCCGGGTACGGTGTGTTTATAGAGACATGTTTTGTAAATAATTGTTAAACCTTGAGTTGTGCATACCATGAACGGAACCAATGAAAATGAAATGTATTAGTTACTCACTGTAGGTGTTGAGCGGTGCCGCCATGCTCCCCCCTCCGTGGTCATGTGACCGGTCAGCTTCATGAGGGGATTGGCTCCCCCACACTCGGCCTCCACCAACTCCCGCATCGCCATGGCAACACAAGCACGAGGCAAACCCTGAGAACTGAGACGGGGAAAAGACGATCAAATACCGTCAGTGAGCAGGAAGTTAAAGGAATCATCGTTTGTTTTAATTGGACTCTTCTCAGTCAAAGTGAAGCACATAATTAGATGCGTGTTAATCCATTTAAATCCAAAAGGTAAACTGCATAGGGGTGAACTAACGATTATTGTCATTGTTAAACATTTGGTCTACACAGAATGTCAGAAAACAGTGGGAAAATATTCTTTGCAGTTTCCAAGGTGATGTCCTTCAAATGCCTTGTTTTGCCAATTTTTTTATATGAGAATAAATAGAGAAAAGCATGAAATATCCATATTTAAGACACTAAAATACTATAAATTATAAACTATATCCACATCTAACACTGTAAAATGTCTTCTTGTATTTCATAGCAGTGATATGCTATTTTAGCTACTATTAAATTGTATTCTGTTGGCATTTTAACCTGTTAGCCCCCGAGCCTGTTTTTCAGGCCTCAGGCTTGAAAATGACATGCCCAGAACAAATGACTCTATCCTCACTTCTAAAAGGGTTAAATTAATAATCTTTGTTCTCAAAGCAAGGTTACATCTGGGAGTTGGATGTAGAAAAGTCAGAATCAATATAGATGTTTTTATTTGAAAGTAAATTCAGATTGAACATAGTAAAACATGTTTAATTATAGTGTCCGTCCAAAACATGACTTATAGTGAAAACCACCCTTGAATGATGGGATCGGAGACTAAAAGCTTTAGGAATCCAAACTATAACATAATAAGTACCCTGTATCAAGATTGATGCAAAACAAGTGACATTTGACCTTTTTAGGTTTAGCAAAAAAAAAAACACTTCTGGGGTCATTTGACCTATCTCTGGCCCCCCTTGTTCGATTTTGATGATTGACACCTCTTTCTAACCGTCAGAACCAATAGAATCGAGGGGAAGTTCTTAAAATCCATCTAAACATTACCCATTGGTGAATGAGTGCTGCACAGCCAGATTGCCCAGATCGGGAAGCTCTCATACAGTCTCGTAGCAGCTAATATGAAATCTCCGTTATTGACATAAATATGAAGATGGATTATCAGTAATCATTCAAAGTGACACAGACACATTGGATTAACCTTCAGCAGCGTTTTTATCGTTTTGATGCCATTGAACACAACTTTTGATTAGAAACAGCAAAAGGTAAGACATATTTTCAGTTTTTCCTCCGTAAAGCTACGTTGTGTGATGTCTGGGTTTGCTTCCCCTGCCGCGAGTTTTGATCGCTCAGTGATGATACTTATACCCCTAGAATCTGTGGAATCTCAGCTTGCTAGCTGATGTCTTGTTTGTGTAGATCCGAGAAGTATAAGTATTTATACCGTGAGTTCTGTGCTAAGTGCGTTAGCATTTTTTCGCTCAGGGCTCATTTAGACGCTTCTTGTGAGACTTGTGTTTTGTTTCGGTAAAAATGGTTCGTATCGTCAGTTAGCTGAGTTTCTTCCCGTTAAGTGGGTACGACACATTAATAGGTTGTTAAATGTTAAGAAGCCCTGAGACAGCTTAACAGGTTAATGACTGTTTAATGTATTTAATGTTATTTGACACTGTGTGTTTTTTTGCATTATGTCATTATATGACACCTTTAATGTTTTTCAAAAGATAAAACTTGATTTGCCTTTATCAATTAATTGATTATAAAATAGTTGGCAATAAATCTTCCGGTAATCCACAACTAGATTAGACAGCTCTAAAACTGCACAGTCATAGGTCTGATTCCCGAAGGAAGATGACAGCAGCTGAGGCCCAGTACGACACATTATGCAAAACCAAAACGAAGCATCCTGCAAAGGGGCATAGAATAACTCATGTGTAAAATTAACCTGTCAAGTGTTGTTTTGTTATCTTAGAAAATGTGTGAGTCAAAAACGAAATACACGATAACAGACATCCAGAGTTCATTGAGGATTCAGTGTTGTGTCGAACGTGTCCACGCTGCACAGATAGTCTCTGTCACATCGACAAACTGAAGCTCCATCTGCTGTTTTCCGTGTCATTTCCTGGCTGAGGGTGAACCGTGAATAATGTGGATGTGATGGCCCGGCAGGCACAGACATTCACTTCATGTATCACTCTGCAGTAACTTCAGAGGGCTTTAAACTGCATTGCAGCCTTTGCAATAACAACAAGACGACATTTTAAAACGATATCACTTGTCTCGTGTAGATATATTCCAAGACTATACTTTCATACAGGTCTGGGTATTGAACCCAAATACTTCTTTGGTAGAGAACCATATGTGCATAGCACGAATATCCAAAAGCTTCTTATTTTATACTTTTCTCAGGATCCCCATAACCCATTACTGCAATACCAACCACTAGGATCTGCATAAAAGACATTAAAATACCACATTTCTACAATTCACAATAACAATAAGAACAAAATCTGACAAGTCAAAAACTGAAAGATACTTGCAAATTCTAATGAAGTTGAATTTAATGAAGGAGATATTTCCAAATACCTACATTAAATATGTTCCACATTTCGAGGTTTCTATTTGGACAAGTTCTTGTCGACTTTTGTTGAGACTACATTTGTTTTATAATAAAGGGTTTTGCAGGAGAAAAATGGTCTATAATTAATAAGGTACTAAACAACTAACCGTAACATTTTGGTATCTGTATGGTCATTTAAACGACAACCAGACGTGGTCGACAATATGATATTAATACTAAGTTCAATCAGGACCTAATTTATCTAATGATCACTCACCTGATTGTCCAAAATCAAAACAATTAGGATAGTAAAATCCTTCTGACGCAGTTCAGCTCCGTCATGCAAAGCCTGAAAATAACATAATGAGGTCCAAGAGGAAACTTGCAGCTCAACTCACTGACTGACCTACATCACGGATGAACAGCTGACAAACTGTCGAACATGACGGCCTACTCAACTTCTCTATCCCCCCCTGGAGGAATACGTAATGGTAACAACTTCCATAATGAACTGTCAGTAACAGAAAATGTAACTCCCTGTCCTCCACTCAACTCTAGCAGTGTTCACTTAACGAACAAGAGTCCACTCCTTTCACTCCTATTGTCCAGGCTTAACAACTAATTATTCCCACTGATTGAAAAAGCTGCTGCGATGATTAGGGTCAAAGTAAGAGGATCAGGCACAGATATTAATACACCATCACTGATACTGTAGGACAGGGTGACACTTGTTTACTTGCTCACTCACAGTGTTACATGCACCACTGTCTGGTTTGGATTAGCCACCAGATAGAACATTGACAGACTGCTGTGGAAAATCAGGACTGCGAACCTGCGCTCTGTTCAGGATTTATTCCCCTCTAGAGTCAGGAAACAGGCAGGAAACGTGAGCGCAGACGCTTCACACTACATTGTTTTAACATCTTCCCTCTGTTAGACTCTACAGAAAACAGAAAAACAACCAGACACAAAACCTTCTTCCAGCAGGGCGTACCTCCTGAAAAGTTAACATCACTGAAATGACGCTATATATGATCTATTTTACCCAAAAAATACACAGTTGTTTGTAACATGAACATATTCTAACTGTTAAATCTGAACCTAAACCGCTGTGTATACTGAGTACATATACATGCATAGACTGCACATACCCACACATGTACTTGTATAAAGCGACCTTTTAATGTAGTCATTCAATATGCATTTCTCCTGCTTACAGTTCACAGTAACAAGGCAAGGCAAGGCAAGTTTATTTATATAGCACTTTTCAACACAAGGCAATTCAAAGTGCTTTACAAAAAATGAAAGAGATTAAGAAAATGGCATTTAAAATCAGTCATTAAAAAGAAAAGCTAATAAAATAAACATTAAAAGAAAAAATACATGGATAAAAGTTACAGTGCTGTCAATTAAACATTAAAACAGTCTATGATTTATAAAGAAAAATCTATGTTAATGTTTAATTTGACTCTTGTTCAGCTTGTGTTTAATAACTTTGATGACTTTGCAGATTTAGGTTGTAAAGACAACATATAGAGTCAACTAATACATGTATATATATTAGAAGTTAACTGTCAGCAGAATATCAAGTAATCCAAATAAGCCCCACATCATAGTTATGTCCACATCCATTCATAATTAAACTCCAGTTATATCATATATATGAATCTGAAATGGGGCGTACTGCAAAGAGAATACTTTTACCTCTGGTACTTGCTGATAATTTGTTTTGAAACTTTAAGTAAAGTTTGTAGAGCTTGCACTTGTAATAATAACGTATTCTTAAACTGTGTTACTGCTAGAGTGATAGCTGAGTATTACTTATATCACTTTCTTTACCTGTGTAAGTATATTAAGGACAAAAAAGATACATTCCTGTATGTGTGCTCATGTCCTACCTGCTGCATTAACAGGGACAGAAGGTGTGTTCTGCAAATCCACACATAAGGTGGACACATGAAATAAATTCAATGTCAGTATTAAGGAATTATATATGTAATGTATGTTATATCTTAAAATGTTCTTATATGCTATAAATGTCCCCGCTGTGGGACTAAAAAAAGATTCCTGATTCTGTTTTTAATCTTGTTTGTTTTGTTAGCATAGTTTCTTAATATGTGGAGAGCTGAACGTAAGAATGTCCCTGTACAGTGCAACTGCCTGTTATACTGTAAACATGTTAATATAATATCTTGAATCTTGTATTAAGGTGCTTTTTACCTGTCTTGTGTCAGAGCAGTTACCTGTACACTGATAGCATTGTTTAGCACGATGCTAACTGAGCTCCAGTCAGAAACAGCTAAATTAGCTTCGGAAACGTTCATTATAAAATATGCTATAACGTAGCCAACATGCTGTCTATTAAATAGGAAATCAAACAAAGCCTATTTCAATAATAAAAAAATCGGTTTTGTCTTCTAACAATAGCGAATGTAGCTAGCGTTAAGCTAATGGTGAAGCTAGCTCCTGAAGGGCCAGTGCAGAGATCATTCCTGCTGTGTATAGCCGGAGAGAGGCGTCTACAGAAGGGCAGCGTGATGTTCATCTTACCGCCGACAGCTTCTGCTGCTGCTGGAGCCGAACCGACACTCCCTCCTCTCCGGTGTGTCCTCCACCAACCGTATCAAAAAGACAGGTGCCTCAGCGTGAAAGCTCCCGGTAACCGTGTGGAATATCAGCGCTTCTCCTTTATTTACCTTCCTCATCCATGACCCACAAACCCTTCACCGATCGCTTTGAGAGTGTCGTAACGTAGGAACGTAACGGTTGGTTTGGTATTCTCGAACAGGCTTACGTAATAAGACTCAGGGAGTTGAGAGCATTGGAACTATGAAAAGACAAAAGAGAACGTAAATGATTTACGTAAAATAAATATTGCGCAGGAGATCAAAGTCCAGTTGCCAGGTGCAAAAACACCCCATGAAGCAGTGATGGAAGAAGTACTGCTTGTACTTAAGTAAAAGTAGAAATACTACAGTGTAAAAATACTAAGTTATAAGTAAAAGTCATGCATCGAAAATATTACTTAATTAAAAGTACAAAAGTAAGTACATATTGTGCGTTGAAGCTCAATTCAGAATCATATACATTACTGGATTATGATTATTGATGCATTAATGTGTAAATCACAGATGGTAAAGGCGGAGCTAATTTAAATTACCTACTTATACTACTGCTAAATATCTTAACCTATAATTGTATATCATAGTTTATTTATATGTTTTTTCAGCCACTAATCTGAATCTGTAAAGTAAATAGTAACTCGTTTTGTTAGATAAATGTAGTGGAGTAAAAAGTACAACATTGGCTTATAACATGAAGTGGAACAGAAGTATACAAGCATAAAATAAGGAAAGCAAAAGTACCCTAAAATCAATACTTGAGTAGGGAATTACGGCTCTTTGAAGTGAGCCGGACCTCATGGCTCCGTTCCTTTCCGAGAGCCGTTCAAAAGAGCCGGGTTTTTTTTTTTAAAGGGGCGAGGTTACTAGGTTTATCTGGGAAACAATCATCAGGATAATGATTGACTGTATTGCCAGAAATCTACTTTTACTCACAGAAAAATGTATAACTTGCTACATCTCTCAGCCAGCCAAACTACTACTCAAGCAGCATGCGTTATGCCATCATCTACGACTAATTTGCATTCAGAAAAGCAAGTTCCTGTATAGGCGAGTGGATTTATGGCAGGCAGTGAACCAACGATAAAAAGAACGGCTCTCACCAAGTAGGACTCGGTTCCCTTCGTTCTTACCAAAGAGCCGTTCGAAAGAATCGGATCGTTGGCGAACGTCACATCACTCAAATATACTTCAATACATAACACCAATGTCATACGTTTTGCCATAATATATGTAAGTGACATCCAAATGTTCTTATGTGTTAAAAGTAGGCTTTCTATTGCAAAATGGCAGATTAGTAGTGCAGTACAGCATCCTATAATTTAGGAATAACATCAATCAATCAATGTTTATTTATATAGCCCAATATCACAAATGTTACATTTGTCTCAGTGGACTTCACAGCAGGGCCGGACTGGGACAATAAGTCAGGCCGGGAATTATACACCCAGCCAGGCCACTACCAGTTTTTTTTTGTGCCATTTTGCTGGATTTATTTGTCAATATTTACAGCGTTGCTGCCCATAGTGATAGCCCTATAGTTTAAATCTACTACCCAAAAATAAACATATGGACATGGGTCACTATTTAAAAAAATGTGAAAATCTATTTAGGAACCTGTTCATGTGAACATATTTTAAGTGGGGGTGGACCTCAAATCCTATAGGGGGGTCTGGGGGCATGCTCCCCCGGTAAGATTTGTTTGTTAAATGTTGGAGTTAAATGCATCAATCTGGTGCACTTTTGAAATAAAGAGACTACACCCATATGAAACAGAACTGTATACATTTAAATAATCATAAAATCCTAAGAACATGGCCATAACCAATAACATACCATATCCAATATGAAAAAACATTGAAACTTGTTTATTTTATTTATTTTTGGTTAATTTATAGTTGTGAGTGTGTCTGTGCTCCTGAATCAGCCTCTCCTGTCTCCCTCCTCTCCCCCTGCTCCTCTTTGAGGCAGCAGCAAAGACTAGTTTTTAGCTCTCAACAAGTTTTAAAAGTTTATCTTACCTTTTTTCACCTAGTTAACATTTGTTTTTGTATTATTCATGCATATTTCACTAATCTCACTCCCCCCTCAAATGGAAATATGTGTTTACATAAATGGTGACCAAACCGTTTGAGACCCACAGAGATAACTTAGACAAAGTTAACTATCTAAGCACTCCTAAATAGTCCTTTACCTCACCTGAGCTGTAGTTATCAGTCTCTCAGTCTGACAGCAGAGGACTCTCCTCCACCTTGTTGTTGAAACAGCTCCTTATATCCATTAGCGCAGCTAGCTAGCACCAGATGCTAATAACAACACTACACGTAACCGGTGCGCGCGCTCTCTCTCTCGCTCGCTAGCGCCACACATACACCCTCCCGAGCTTGAATGACACAGAGACCAATCGAGGGCATTAGTGTATGATCTGTATGAAAGTGGCCATGTCGGCAGGCCACATCATGTAGACAGCCTCTGTGAGGCAGAGTCAGATCCACATTTGCGCAGCGTTGCGTTCACAATACATACATAAAAAAAAGATTCCTCAGGCCAGCTGGCCACTTAGCAGACCAGGCCATCGGGAAACCTCCCGGTCCTCCCGATGGCCAGTCCGGGCCTGCTTCACAGTGTGTACAGAATATCAGTATGACAATATGACACCCTCTATCCTTAGACCTTCACATCGTACAAGAAAAAACTTCCAGAGAAACCCCACAGTTTAAAGGGAAAAATTGGAGAAACCTCAGGGAGAGCAACAGAGGAAGGATCCCTCTCCCAGGACGGACAGACGTGCAATATGTAAATCGAAGAGATAATACATTTTACAGCGTAGGTAGACCAAATGTTGGGAAATGCATGTGTCTGTAATAAGAAGATGAATCCACGAGGATGTCAACAGTCCTGTGGGAGCCATCAGGGAAGTAGTATGGTGAGAGTCAGGCAGGACCGCAGAGACAGGTTCAGCCACGACTCGAAGTCCAGGACTCAAATCCAGAACTCAGGATAGAGGATCCAGGACACAGGATCTAGGACTCAGGACTAAGGATCCAGGACTAAGGATCGAGGATTTAGGATCCAGGACTCAGGATCCAGGATCCAGGACACATGATAGAGGATCCAGGACACAGGACCGCAGCAACAGGATCAGCCTCGACTCAGGATCCCGGCGTAGATAGACATCAAAAAGAGATTTGGGGGAAGCTGGGTTATTCGGAACATGAGAGTACACAGGTACAGACAGACAGAAGGAAGAAGTAAGGTGCATGGGCGGTTCTAGGGGGGGGGGGCCCCATAACACTGACATCCGACCCCCCTGTGGCCCCCCTAAAAATGAATAGTGGAAAAAATAAATAATTAATGATTTATTACACGATTTATTGAATGACGGAATAGGCGGAACTAACGTTATTCGTCATTCTAGTCGGACCCATTAGAGCGGTGCACTCAGGACCCATTAGAGCGGTGCACTCACTTTCACTGTCCGGCTGAAGCGCGCGAAAAACAAACACTTTTCATCTCGGATCATCAGAGGCTGTTGCATCCAAGAAAGACTGATTGAAACCTACGTTTCGAGAGACTACCACGATAATTGAAGGTGAGTTAAACTATTGTATCCGTGTAATTGTAGATGTAAAGTAGAGATGTAACTGTTCATTGCCTTTATTTTTATATAAATATGATATGGTGTTAGTGCAAAAATTGTACTACAACTTAAGCTGAAGCTAACAGTAATAACTATAAGATATATCTGAAATAAATAAGTGTACTGAAACAAATACCAATAACTGTATTGCATTGTTTTCTTATGCGCAATTACTTCATACTGTCTAGTTCTCTTTTTCGTCCTGCATTTATTGTGCCCCCCTCAGAAAATAACTGGCCCCCCAGTGGCCCCCCCAGTCAAATTGGTCTAGGACCGCCACTGGTAAGGTGTCCCCCGACAGTCTAAGCCTATAGCAGCTAACTAACGTGTCTACGTACATGCACTCCCTTAGGATAGGTTGAGGGAAAGCAAGTAATAAGTAAGGAACAGAGGTTGTGTTTTTGATATATGTAAAAAGTTACTAGTAACTATAAGTGTTACATAAATGTCGAGTGGTAAAAAAGTACGATATTTGCCTCCGAAATGTAGTGAAGTAGAAGTATTAAGTATAGCATCAAATTGAAATACTCAAGTATAATTAAGTCAATTATAATTAATACAAACTGAACACATTGTACCTTAAACTATGTGATTCTTCCAGGTTATATGACCTTACTTTTTAAATACTGTTATGTGCATTGTTTCAGTTCCTGCTTTAAAAAGAAAGCTCTCTCATGGAGACGTCATATAGTGTTTTTATTATGAATTTCGTAATGTTTTCTGACAGTTCTCAATAACAATTAGTCAGCATAATCCATGTCATCATCGTATCAATAATTACAGGTAATGTTCCAATAGTAACATAGTAATAATATAAGTTATTAATCAATGCAATGTTTATTCCTTTCTTAACATCACACTCAAAAACGACAGGCTTTATTTACTGACAGGTTTAGCACTGCACATTGATAGGTTACACAGACAGACAGCAAGAGACACAGAGGGAGAGTGAGGGAGAGTGGGGGAGAGGTGGGGGGAGAAAGGGAGGTGAGGAGAAGCACATTCATTGAACCAAATATATTTCATGGAGTGAGATAGAAAATAAATTAAAAGTTCAGTTTTGAAATGTGAAAAAAGTGTGAAATGAGTGAGACGTATCGACGTATCACAACAATGTGCCCTCCTTTTTCTGTGATTCAGATATTGACACGTTCTTAAATTACAACAATATTACACACAAATTAAGAGACACTCATCAAGGGATTATCATCCTTATCACTACTACTATTATTAGTATTATTATTATACTGTTTTTCTGATGCTGTAAAGGTGATCACTCGAATGGAAAAAAAGTAAACCTGCTCTCTCTCAAAGTGTGCAAAAAAAAAGAGAGAAGAAGAGTGGCTGCAATAATAATAGTAATAACAATAATATCACAATATTCATCCTCGTATGTACAGAAAATTCATTACAATCAATACAATCAAAACTGCCCAAGCTGAGCGGACATTCTGGAAACAGCAGGGGTAGCATTATGAGGTGTGTGTGTGTGTGTTGTTGCATGTGACGTCTTATTGTAGAAGCAGTGTGCAGTGAGAGTCATTAAGAGACATTCCAGCGGTCACTGTGAGAGGGGTCAGAGGTCACCGGGTTTACTGTATATGACGATGTTTAGTCATCACAAGCTAAAACTCTGCTCCTCCTGACTCAACACCGAGAGGCTTTAATGCATCTGGGTATTGCATAACTTGGGTGAGGTGTGTGGTTGATAGATCGTCTTATCATCAGCCCAACATAACATATAGTCAGGAGCCTAAGTAGTCACAACACCAAAAGTAAAATACCTGCAAGCGTCGTTTAAGTCGTTATGGGTAGGTTGGAGTGACTGTGATGTCTGACCTCGCTGTCTTCACTCGAGGAATGTGTCGAGAGAGAATGCAAAGAGGGAGGAAAGAGCTTGTGCACAGACTTCTCGAGTCGAGTCTAATCAGGGAGTCAGAGACATGTCGGGATCTTTTCAAGGCCTGTTCCACTTTGTAAAGATTTCACTCTGTGTTCAATAACAAAAGTAGAATACAATCTCTTTTTTTCTTTTTCTTTTTAAACAAAAGCAGTCTCATTCAACCAGTATAACACTATACAGACACATTACCATCGTGTGATTTAGAACTGGTGCACCACAGACGAGTTTGGTGGGGTTTTGCTCAGGCGGATAAATTACATTAAATGTATACATTGTGCCATTGAACATTTAGGTGGAGAACAACTGCCCGTTGTTGGCTATAGGTCACATATGGCGTTGAGTGTCAAGAGTATTACAGTGACTGTGTTGTGCGTCGTGTTTGTAAGCATACATTCCTTATACTAGTGTCAGCAGTCGTTGATTTGAAAAGTGTTGGAGTGTGTGAGCCGGTTTGTGGTTTCCATGAGAACTGGTTCAGTAGCGGCGGGCGTCCTTCGCCTCTTTCTTGATGATTCGCTGGTCGTCGCTGGCATCTTCAGGTGACTCCGCCGCCTCCTCTTCCTCTTCCTCCCCCTCCCCCTCCGTGTCGGCAGAGATGCCCATACGAGACTCGTAGGACTGCGGGAAAGATCGAAGAGGATGAGAACAGGTGAGGTTATTTATTAGTTTAAAGGACCGCTATTATACTGTTTTTCATCAATATATTATAGGTCTCAGATATATACAAAACATGTCTCTGATTGGCTGAAACACCAAACGGATCATTGCAGCATTACCCATAATCCCCTCTGTTTCAGCCCTGTTTCCAAAGTGCTGATTCTCTGTCTGTTACTTCAGATCAAAATAAGGAGCCCCTCCCCACGCCCCTCTGAGAGACATTGGTTACAAAGAACTCAATGGTGCTCTAGGAGGAGATTCAGGGGATAAGGGGGGGGGGGGGTTACCTTGGTTGGTGATTGGCTAATGGTTACACGAGACAAAACATCGCTATGACATCATAAAGTGGCCAAAATCTGATCAGCTCATTTTCAGACAGGTTTTTATAGAAATGGATCAGGACAAAAAGAGAGAGAATCTTTGTTCCTGAAACTTTCAGAGTCATATTACACATATTCTAAGATAAGATTAACTTTATTGATCCCAATTTGGAAAATAAAAAAATATGTTATCTAGTCTAATGTAATGATATCGATGTAAAGCCCTAACGTTACTTGTAAAAAGACAACATTAAAAGAGATTAAAGTGTCTGTTCGATGCTAGAAGCCAGTAAATCTGCTATGTAAGTATTAAATAAATTCAAATGATTAACAAACTCCTCAATATCAAAAGTGTTACAATATTATAGTGTCACTGTTGACTATTGGGGCCTTTAAAACGAAGAAAAGACAGGATCCAAAAAAACAAGGACGTTATCTTCATATCATGATATAAATATAATATCGATATAAATCCCAGCCCTTACGTCAATGTTAAATATATTATATATTTAAACAGGGATTCAAATGTTGCTGTTACAATGAAACATCAATAATAAAGTACATACAAAAAGTCTAAAAATACAAAATAGACCACAAGTTGTATTATCTAAACGAAAAGCTAACATCAATATCATATTAATGACGTTTCTGTTTCTCACCTCCATGGGGTTGACGATGATGGTGAGGGCGGAGTCGTCCCATTGGTTGCCGCCCTCCTTAGCCCCGTCCCCGGCTCCCTCACCACGGCGATGGATGGAACGAATCCGGAACACTCCCAGGATCACCATGACAACCAGGAAACCCACACACACCATAATGATGACGGTGGCTGCTCCCGGCACCACTGTGACGAAAAAAATATAAAAAAAGAGATTTAAATTGACTCTATTTAATCTATAAATGTGGGGAAAGTTGTTATACTTTTCTTACAAATACTACCTCATTATCATATTTATTCCGCAGTAAAAACCAAATGTGTATTAATCCATGGCTTTAAATAGTCTCCAACAAATGCAAATTAACTTTATCTGTGACATGTTTTGGGGACTTTTGTCTTCATGCATGGACAAATGTCAAATTCCCCAGGCAGGAAAGTCCTTTAAAGTACATTTAACTAATTTAAAAATATTACTAACATCACTACATATGTGTACATACTCATGAATGTCGCTTTTTTTTTTTTCATCTGAGGTTCAAACACTTTTCTTGACCAAACCTCTGAATGCCTTTAGATGCCACTCACCAACTCTGGCCATGCAACTATTAATAATGGCACAACTATCCAAACTAACCATCCCCTTAAAGGCACATTTTAAGATCTAACATTTGCTGAAGTGTTGAGTGTGTGGGCAATAAATAAAGTAAAACCAGACACTCCTTTGTGCTGTAGCTGTAGATCCTGCACTAATGAAGCAGCAGACCTTCACACAGTTATTTGTTACATGTACACTGTTCCTCCCACCAGCTCCATGTCTTGTGATTATTTCCAGAGCTCTGCATGGTCTGATACCTGAGTTCTGCTGCAGCTCTTTACCCCCGGTAGGTTTCTGGGATGTATTGATTAGGGGTTTGTTGGTTTTACCTCATGCAGATAATGGTATCTTTGAGGCTGAGGCTCCTTGAAAAGCTCTCCCTTTGGACCTGAGGTGGCCCCATGGAGTTGTATTGAAACTAAAGTTATGTTTGCATTCAGTGATACTCATTCTCTGTATCCTTGAGATCTAAAGACTACATTTATGCTAATCGATTTCTCGTAAAGTATCTTTAATTCTGATTTGTTCCATGCTTATAGTCTTCTGTTTCCCAGTGCGCATTGCAGCATAATTGGCCGTGTTACCGCCTCCTATTGATCCGTGGAATAGTGTGACACCAATTAGGACTGTGTCTCAAGTTGCCCTCATGTGCTCCTGTGATCAGGTACACACACACACACACACACACACACACACACACACACACACACACACACACACACACACACACACACACACACACACACACACACACACACACACACACACACACACACACACACACACACACACACACACACACACACACACACACACACACACACACACACACACACACACATCACTTCAGGGGACATTACATTGACTTACATGCATTTCCTGGAGACTTATCCTAACCTTAACCATAACCAACACATGCCTAACCCTAACCCTAATCCTAACCAAGTCTTCACCCTAAAATTAATGATTCCCCTCATGGGGACCTCCATTATGTCCCCATAAGGGAGGCGAGTCCCCACACGTGACTGTGTAAACAGATGTAGGTCCCCACAAGGATAGTAATGCTAGGACACACACACACACACAACCTCACAAACCAAATTCCAGCCTCCTAAGGCAAAAACTGTGTCTGCCAAAAGTGGGCAAATGTTTGTGGACAGGCAAACCAATTGATCATTTTAAAGTGCTATTAACTTTGCTTTCTATTTAATGTATTACTTTCATCCATTGCTAGTTTTTCAAGTTTATTTCGTCATTTTTTTATATTCTTCAGAGAGACAAGAAGCAAGTTGAAATGAGCATCAAAGGTCTGCAGCTGGTAAACAAACCGTAGATGCTGCAGCCTCCTGGTTTTCGCCCCAACCTTCACTTTTTATATTCTGACAGCATTGAAATCCTTCTTTTGTCTGCTAGGTACAGATGTCACTTTGTGAAGTGGAGGAAGAGCCGATGTAAGATAAGACAAGACAAGATAGGACTTTCTTCATCCCGAAGGAAATTATTGTGCCA
>NW_022990276.1:0-42500 GCF_902827175.1 Gymnodraco acuticeps | reverse complement strand
ATTTGTGTTCAACATGTAAGAAGTAGAAAGTACAGGCATTTGAGTTCAACATGTAAGAAGTAGAAAGTTCAGGTATTTGGGTTCAACATGTAAGAAGTAGAAAGTAAAGGTATTTGTGTTCAACATGTAAGAAGTAGAAAGTACAGGTATTTGTGTTCAACATGTAAGAAGTAGAAAGTACAGGTATTTGGGTTCAACATGTAAGAAGTAGAAAGTACAGGTATTTGAGTTCAACATGTAAGAAGTAGAAAGTACAGGTATTTGTGTTCAACATGTGAGAAGTAGAAAGTACAGGTATTTGGGTTCAACATGTAAGAAGTAAAAGTAAAAAGTCGTCAGAAAAATAAGTAGTGGAGTAAAGTACTGAAACCAGAACGATGTACTTAAGTACAGTAACGAAGTATTGTACTCCACTACTTCCCAACTCTGATCTTTAAATAAACAAATGGTCGGTCTATACAACTAATTTACCAATACAGAGAAAAGTGGTGAGTTAGGGTTGTACGCTAAACAACATTCATGAGAAATATTTCAAGTCATCTAAAATGACAAATGAGACATTGTCAGGGTGGGGTAAGATTACTATGAAATGAAGTTAGTTACTGAGTGAACAGAATTACATTACACTTTTTTAATTTGTAAAATAATCTATTGGACTACCAACACAGTATGTAAATAGTTTTGCATTAACTCAAAATTAAAGATTGAAATTAGTTGGACTTGAAAAAATTGATGCGGCCACCATTTTGTCTCTTTAAACATTGCAAAACAGGTAAACTGATAAAATGCATTCAGTATTTCACAAATTAGTAGCATTAATTATCATGAAAAAGTGTAATATTTCTAAAACATAATCAAATGTTATCAAGCTCCCCCTTCATAATGCAACTTTAATCTACCTGCATATTTTTTTTAAATAATCTGGGTTCATTATCGCTATTTATTAGCTGTAATCTGATCACATAATCCTGATTCCATGTAACCTATTGCTACCCAAACACTGGTTATCGGTGTTATTTAAAGGTCCCCTATTATACTGTTTTTCATGAATATATTATAGGTCTCAGATATACTTTAGATGAAAATAAGGAGCCCCTCCCCACGACCCTCAGAGATATTTGGTTAAAAAGAACTCAATGGTGGTCTCGGAGGAGATTCAGGTGATCAGGTGTGGGGGGGGGGGTTACCTTGGTTGCTGATTGGCTAATGGTTACACAAGACAAAACATCGTTATGACATCATAAAGTGGCCAAAATCTGATCAGCTCATTTTCAGACAGGTTTTTATATAAATGGATCAGGACAAAAAGAGAGAGAATCTTTGTTCCTGAAACTTTCAGAATCTCTTAACACAGAGGGGACACATGTTGATGTAGAAGAGACATGAAAAAGAGTATTTAGCATGATAGAACACCTTTAAAGCGTTCCTCACCTCCGCCCTCCATCCCCTGAGCAGCGGTGTTGACGGCGTGGGACAGGGAGCAGACGATTCTCAGCTCGAGGAACAGAGCGACGCCTTGAGGATCCTCAAACTCAGGAGCAGGGCGGGCCAGGTGAGGGCCGACCCCCGACAGAGAGATCTGAGGGGCGTCGGGCTGCAGGACCACCAGGTACCCCTCCAGCTGCTTCAGGGACAGGCAGCTCTCCTCGTTGAAACATCTGGGAGAGAGGAAGGAAGTGTGTTGTCAGAGAGATGGATAAAAGAGATAGAAAATCTAGCTGTGGGCGTAAATATAATAAGTGCTCACACATGAGTACTAGGTTGCTTGTCGTTGTTTGTTGTTATTGTTTTGTGGGTTTTATTATGTTTTGTTGTGTGTTGAGAACATCTAGGTGTTTGCCACAAAATCAATATGGCTTTGTGGACGGAAATGTCAATTTTTCAGTTTGTCCACCACTGAAATATCTGTGCGAATGTTTTGTATGCCATGACATTTTGTAAATGACAGCAAGTTCTTATATATTTGGTGAACCCTGAATTATCTTCCAAAGCCACCTTGATGCTAACATTTTTGTTTAGCAGTGAAATAAGCTCACTTTGCCATACAAACACTTTATTTTGTACAACTTATTAAAGTTATTACTGGCTTCCTGGATAGTTGTATATGCTCACTTACTTTTGTTAAACCTTATTTTATTTTATTTGATGAATGCGTGCTTCCTCCCCTTAATAAAAAGCATACTCTATTTACATATTGCCTTGAATCTGCTCTGTACCTTTGCTGTCGTAACACTGTTACTGTCCTCGCTGTAGGATAAATAAAGGATTTCTGATCTGAAATATCTCCACAGGATTTGGTACAAACTCAGAGTGAATCATAACAGCTTTGCTAATCCCTTAAAAGGTTTTCTCAGCAATTTAGCATTTCACTTTATAATGTTGTCTGATTCAAGATGGAAAACAAACAAAATCACAGACACATTGTAGTTTTTATTCCAAACGATGTGAACTACATTACCCACAATGCAACTCAAACACCCTGTACTGTAGTCTAAGAAGTATCAGCAACTGTAGCCTCGAGCCAGTAGCTTCCAACTGAAATGAGGAGCGGCCTCTCACTGCTTTCTAACTCAACACCCCCAGATCTTTCTCTTTCTTCATCCTAAACGAGACAGCGCTGGAGGATATTTATCAGACTGTCGGTTCCCTCTGGAGCCACAAAAGGCTTTACAACAAGTACCCCAAACTTTGATGTGTAAAACGCACAGTTGCCCTTCAGTAGGGCCATCATCAGGTCAACATTTTGACTTGGCCAATACTTCCAAACACAGCTGTAATACACTGCTCTTCTTGACATCTGTTTATTCCAAATATCCACATATTTATACATAATTATAATAAACAGTATTTATTCTACCGTGCTTTTCATATTCTGTTCTTACTGGTTGGCTCTGTTGTGATTGGTCGACCTCTTAGAGATGTCCCGCCCCTTAGCCTATTAAATACAATGTGTTGGAGCGCTAGCCAATCGAGGCATAAGTGTTACATAGTGATGTCACTATGTTACAGAAGTAAACAAAGGAGTCCAATGGAAGCGTTTCAGGCAGGGGGGGCAAAAAGCATTATAGGGCCTCTTTAAATTTGTAAAATGTGTGGTTGAGTTCATTAGGAACGTTCGCAGTGTGATTATGGAGTAAAAGGTTGAAAACCAGTGCAATTTGACCTTAATCTCGTTCCCTAATTTCACCATGAATATTAACTCTGGAATTTAATAATTGCTAAATTCAAACCACAGTAGCTCCGCTGTTACAAATTCAATTTTCCTCCCAGAAAAGGCGAGCAAATCAGCGTGATGACAGGCCCTCACATATATTTATTAATCTGCACTATAATTCAGCATTACATTTGAAAAGGGGATTAGGCAGAGACTGTGTGTGTGTGTGTGTGTGTGTGTGTGTGTGTGTGTGTGTGTGTGTGTGTGTGTGTGTGTGTGTGTGTGTGTGTGTGTGTGTGTGTGTGTGTGTGTGTGTGTGTGTGTGTGTATGTGTTCCACTATCAGAGTGAGCAGCTGCTTCCACCGGCCCCTCCAGAAGGGCCTGCTGTTCAGCCATCTGGGAAACTCCTGGCCTCAAATCAGTCTAATCTTCACACACGCAATAAAACACGCCGGGGGAGAAAAAAACAACTCTGCCACACTTGAGCAGAAACTAAGTGCACCGTGACCTTGAATGCAGCGCTGGCTTCTGTGGCCTGGGAGTGATTTTATATTATAAAACACCCGATGAAAACAAGAGCACTAAGAATATCTGCACAGAGAGTTTGATGAGATCTTATTTGTCTACAGGAAGGGAGTATAAGTACACAGAATACCACGCAGTACATGCAGGCGACTGTACTTCCCGAGGTACTTTAATATTTCATTAGCTAAAAGTGAGTGCTAAAGCCAGAGAGCCAGTTCTCAGTTGTTAAGCATCGATGATCACTGACCCGGAAACAGAGTGTGTGCGGTTTATTTTCACGGCCAGGTGATTCAGAGACATGTGTTCTGCAGCATTAGGGACGCAGTGTTGGTCTGCAGTATGTTGTTATAATCTGAACCTCTTTTCAGATAGAATAGTGGTCAAATATTTCAGAAAAAGTGTTTGAGTTTACAGAGAAAACTGCCAAAGGTTATTTTCTGTCATTTTGGGGGGGAAATAACTCATTGTGAATCAATTGCGATGTTATAGTTTTTTTAAAAGTTATTTACAAGTATCGGCACTTTACAATAAGACTTATAATACCCTTATAAAGAATTCATAACAGGTTTATAATTAGGATATTCATTAGGTTGTAAACACTTTATTAATCATTAAGAACCATTTATAAACCAGTTCTAACATAGTTTGCGGACATCAACACAGGCTCACTATTTGGCAATGACTAATGGCACATTTCCACTGCAGCGGGGTAGCCCCGTTTAAGCGTCCCTAAGCATCCTCGCTCAGGCCTCGGGCTGCCTCGCTGGCCGTCCGAGGCCGTGGCGCATTTCCATTACGGAGCCTACACACGGCGGCGTGCGTTGCCGCTTCAACGCTTCTGCCCATTCACTTTGAATGGGGTGACGTCACGATTCGCCGAACTGCATTGTGGGAGCAAAGCGTAGCTTCTCTCGCGGTGCTCGCTGCAAAAGTAGAGCAATGTTCTACTTTTGCCGCCTCGACGGAGGCGTCAGCCAATCAAATCCCGCGTATGCAAATCTGACATTACAAGCGCTAGCCAATCAAACCGCGTGTATGTTGGGAGAGCCAGACCGCAGTTATTTCCCATATGTAAAAAAATGGAGGAGAAAAAGATCGTGGCGGTACTATATGACCAGTCCCTCTTTACATACAGGGATACAAACCGGAGGAGCCAGGCATGGGGGGAGGTGGCAGAGACAGTGGGTGAAACTGGTAGGTTTTCGCCTGTTTGGGGAGTTTATATCCAGTGTACTTCGTTTGAATGGACAGCTAGCAAGCATAGACAGTATATTTAGCCAGCATCGATGTAGCATGAATGCTTTGCTTTGTATGTCCGGGGCGGGACATTCATGTGATTGGTTGTTGGTCGCGTTGTTCGTAAAAAATCCCCAAGCTTCAGACACGCCCACTGCCAAGCGGTAACGCACGCCGCCGTGTGTAGGGGCCATTACAGTTTAGGACCTGGGGTAGCAACGCAGTGTAGGCGGGGCGATCGGCTTTTTTTTCACATTTCGAGTTGTTCCGTCGAGCTCCCGCTGGATTTTATCATCCCCAATGAGATGTAGGAACGTCGTCACCTCCTCGGTCGACCACGGTGTGCTTTTCTTTGACGTTGCCATTTTTGTAGCTCCTCTGTTTACAAAAATGCTGTGTTTTTATACACAGCATTTTGCACATGCTGCAAGCTTGCTTCTAGATATATATGCGGCGCTAGGGATGATCCTGCGCGCGATCTTGTGACGATTCTCTCTGACCAATCAGCAGTCGAGAGTGTTGACGTCACTAGTTCAGCCCTGGCCTGATAGAACCACGATTTTATGGGGCCGGAAAAAGAGGGAAAAAGTACCCGCTAGCCGGTACTAGGCTATATGGAAAGGCCACCCAAAACTGGCCTGGCCGCTTGAGGACGATTAAGGACGCTTAAACGGGGACTTCCGGTTGGACGAACATGTGAGGGCTGCGTTGTCTAGTTCTCCCACGACTTTACTTTCTACATTTAATTTAAAACCACCGAAGTTGAGTTAAACCCGTATTGTGTGAACATAATTTGGACTATAAATCAGAACAAGCCGATGTGATGCCGAAACTTGCGTTGAAAACGGAGACGAAACAGGCAAAAAAGACCGAAACTGCCATCTCAATTGCTAGTGAAGTTGCTGGCGCGGATATGGCTAGCATAATTAGCCTGCTTGAAGATCACAGAGCTAGCTCAGAGCTAGCACAGAGGGAGCACAGAGCTAGCATTTCAGCTGACTTCAAAGCTGCCTTTGCGGTACTGGAGGTGTTCGGATCAGGGGGTCACAGGTTCAAACCCCACTGCAGTCAGCATGTCGTTGTGTCCCTGGGCAAGACACTTCACCCCAAATTGCTCCTGTGGGGATTGGCCACAGTATTGAGTATGTAAGTCGCTTTGGATAAAAGCGTCTAATAAGTGACATGTAATGTGGCTGAGCTAGGCTAGGCTAAATCACGCTGGCGCTGCATTGATGGTGGACTGGGTACGTTACAACCGTTATGTTGGGACACAATTGATTGTATAATCTAACGTTACCTAGCCATGACAGCGCACAATGCGACATGTTGTCTACATTTATTTTTTGTATGATTACATTTTTATATTTACACTATATACCCGGGGTGTTTTTTGCACTTTTTCGAATGTCCTTGTTAAGTCATGCTGTTCACAATTGTTTCTGGGCACTTTACAGCCGTCGTTCTGTTGGGACGTAATTTATTTTATAACTAACGTTGCTCGGCCAAGTCAGCACACGATGTGACATGTTTACATCTATTTTAATTTAATTTAATTGTTTTCATTTTTGTATTTACACTATACCCGGGATGTTCTTGCACTTTTGCAATGTTCTTGTTAACATTTGCTGTTCACAATTGTTACACTTACTAAGGAGGTTGTATCTGCATGATGTGGGTACTGAGACACCTTGAAGAAGGAGAGATGATTCAGGTAGGGAAGTTATTGCCAATTTCATTGGCAGATGGAGGGAGGGGGTGGGGAGGGAGGGGGGCTTGGGCATGGGAGGGAGAGGGTGGGGCATTTATCTTGATGGGGCTATAGGTTTCCATTTGTTTGAGGCAGCTGTTTCATTTACATTCTGTTTTGTCATCTTTATGTACACTGTTCTCTTCATTTTTAGTTGTGGATGTTCTAAGGCTGATCTGACACCTTCGATGCTGTACGCGGTGTCATGGCTAATGTAACTGGTACGGGGACTGGTGGTGGACAGGCTGTCAGGATACTCTCTTTGAACACTGGTGGGTTGAATGCTTCGGTGAAACGCACAAAGATTATGACACATCTTAAAAACCTGAAGGCGGATATAATGTTTATACAAGAGACACATCTCTGTAAATCTGATCAGCGAAAGCTGAATAGGCCGTGGATTGGACAAATGTTTCATTCACAATTTAACCTAAAGACAAGGGGCACAGCCATTTTAATTCGAAAAAAAGTAAATTTCACCCCTACTAATACAATTTTAGATCCAAATGGACGTTATGTCATCATTTCTGGTACTCTCTATCAGAAGCCGGTCATCTTAGTTTCTGTGTATGCTCCCAATTGGGATGATCATCATTTTGTGAAATCGCTATTCTCCACCATCCCCGATTTGAATTCCCATCTATTGATACTGGGAGGAGATATGAATTGTGTTATAGACCCAACACTAGACAGATCTAGTTCCAGAACTGTGGCGCCCTCTAAAACGGCACAGACTCACTCTGCTTTTATGGACCACTATGGCTACGTCGACCCGTGGAGATTTTTACACCCCTCGGCTAGGCAATACTCTTTCTTTTCCCATGCACATCGTTCATACTCTCGTATAGATTATTTTATTGTTGATAAAACATTTATTTCGTTTGTCTCCGTTCAGTACTCACCGATAACTGTATCAGATCATTCAACTGTGATCCTGGACCTTCACTTTGATCATAAGCCTAAGGAATTTAGATTCTGGTGTCTTGACCCTCTTTTACTTTCTGATGCAGCCTTTTGTGAGTGTATTTCGGAATCAATTGCATTCTTCTGTGAGACCAACCAAAATCAAGAGACCTCTGCGTCCCTACTCTGGGAAACCCTTAAATCTTTTCTTAGGGGTAAGATCATCTCGCATACGTTTCATGTTAATAAACTTCGTAGAGCACGCCAAAGAGAACTGGAAGAATCTATCATTAATCTAGACAACCAACTATTTTCCACTCAATCACCTGATCTATTTAAAGAACGGATGGGGCTCCAAACAGAACTTGACCTTCTCCTAACAAGAGAGGCTGAACGACTCCTTCTACATTCACGAGGGTCTATATATGAAAGGCTAGGGTGGCCTCGAACCAAATCACCCAGATTTGGGACGGGTTGGGCTCTCTCACTTCTGACCCGGGAGAGATTAATAACATCTTTAAAACCTACTACTCTCATCTCTACACGTCTGAATCCCCTGATAACGAAGATCAGCTACATACATTTTTGGATAAATTGGATATGCCCAAGATTTCGACTAACGACCAACAGACACTAGATGCCAACCTGCAGCTTGCTGAGATTAAAGAGGCAATACAGTCCATGAATAGTGGCAAATCACCAGGACCTGACGGATACCCAGTAGAATTCTACAAAAAATTCTCAAATCAACTGTCCCCATTATTATTAGATATGTTTAATTCGTCGTACGTCCAAGGCTCACTGCCGCCTACCCTTATGCAAGCCTCTATCTCTCTGATCTTTAAGAAGGGCAAGGACCCGTTGAGCTGTGCATCATATCGCCCAATCTCGCTCCTGTCTGTAGATGTGAAAATACTTGCGAAGATTTTTGCTCGCCGGTTGGAATCTATTATACCCTCCATCATTTCGGAAGATCAGACAGGATTCATAAGAGGGAGGCACTCCTTTACAAATGTCCGAAGACTTCTCAGTGTCATCCACAGCCCGCCTTCTCCTGCTGAACTGGAGGTTGTCATATCTCTTGATGCTGAGAAGGCCTTCGACAGGGTTGAGTGGGCCTATCTGTTTTCTGTCCTTCAACAGCTGGGCTTTGGTCCAGGCCTCATCTCCTGGGTTAGACTTCTATACTCTTCTCCTCACTCCTCTGTATGTACGAACACCCAGCGCTCCAAATTATTTCCTCTTTTTCGCGGGACGCGTCAGGGGTGTCGGCTCTCCCCACTACTATTTGCAATTGCTATCGAGCCATTGTCGATTGCTCTAAAAGCAGAGAGAGGAATTAAGGGGATTCAGAGAGGGGATATCTCGTTATATGCTGACGACCTTCTTCTGTATGTGCGCAATCCTATAGCTAGTAATCCACACATACTCTCACTTTTGACCACTTTTGGTTCATTTTCAGGATACAAATTAAACATCCAAAAGAGTGAATGTTTCCCTATCAACCAATTGGCTACAGAATTACCTCCATTGTCGTTGCCTTTTAGAATATCCAACTCAGGGTTTAAATATCTGGGCATTGCAATCACGCAGTCTTTTAGTGCGCTACGGGAACAAAATCTTACTGTCCTGATGGCAACAGTCAAATCTGACCTGCAGAGGTGGGGCCATCTGGCACTCTCTTTAGCAGGAAGAGTTCAGACAATAAAAATGAATGTACTGCCCAGATATCTATACATCTTCCAATGCCTACCTATTTTTTTGCCTACATCTTTTTTCACTGCTATTGATAATATTATTTTCTCATTTATTTGGGCTGGTAAACATGCAAGAGCTAGTAGACCTTTACTGCAGAGGGACAGGTTCCTGGGTGGGCTTGGTTTATCTAACCTTATGGGTTACTACTGGGCCACAAACACACAAGATCATGCTCTGGTTCACTTCACCCCAGTGACTGGTGTCTTGTGGGGGCCAACTCATGTCGATCCACGTCACTTCAAGCCCTCACGTGTAGCACTCTGCCCCTTTCCCCCTCACAATTCACATCTAACCCCGTTGTAATTGGCACTTTAAAGATCTGGGCACAAGTTAGACGTCACTTTGGTTGGCTTACTCTTCCTCAAGCAACTCCTGTCTGTAACAACCATCTATTTTTACCAGCCACTATTGACCCCCGATTTTCTCACTTGGAGAGGGAAGGCCTCCGCTGCATAGGAGAGTTATACATTGATAGCCTGTTTGCCAGTTTTGACCAACTACGGGTTGCCTTTAATCTAAGAGGATCTGATTTCTTTAGATACTTTCAACTAAGGGATTTTGCTAAGACCCACTCTCCACAATTCCCTCAATCCCTGCCTCCCAGTGGAGTGGATCTTGTACTTAGAGCAAGAACTTTGTCTAGGCACCATGTCTCTTACTTTTATGATCTTTTTTCTCCAGTTGATGAATCTGCCATTAACAAGATTAGAACTAATTGGGAAAAGGAACTACAGTTCACCTTCTCTGATGACTTTTGGAAGAAGGCCCTGAGAGCCGTTAACTCATCCTCCAGTTGCGCTAGACTCAGCCTAATACAGTTTAAAGTTCTCCAATAGACTACATTATAGCAAGGCTAAGCTCTCCAGGATTTATCCAGATAGATTAGATGACCGGTGTGATAGATGCTCCCAGGCCCCCTGCGACCTGACTCACATGTTCTGGTCGTGCCCTAAATTATCTAGCTTCTGGCAATCTTTCTTCGAATGTATTTCTGAAATTGTAGGTCTAAAAATCTCTCCATCCCCTCATGTAGCTATTTTCAGTAGGCCCCCAGATGAAATCAACATTACAAACACTCAAATCAATGTCATTGCCTTTACCGCCTTGATTGCTCGTAGGAAAATCCTTCTTTTGTGGAAATCTCAGTGCTCCGGGAGAGGGGTGGTTGGGATGGGGTGGGGTTAAGGGAAAGTGAGTAAGGGTTCTTTTGGGGGGGAAAAAATGAAAATGCCTTAATTGCTGTAATGCACTGTTAAACTTCTTCTTTTTTTTTTTCATGTGAATAAAAATATTTGGAAAAAAAAGGACGCTTAAACGGGGCTACACGCTGCAGTGGAAATGCACCATAAGCCTTATATTGGCTACTTAGCGAGAATCAACTCAGTGAACAACAGATACCGAGGATGCTGGCTGACGAAGAAGATGAAGTAAGCTAGGTAGCCAATATAAGGCTCAGCAGTACAGATAAATGTGGGCTCACTATTTGGAAAGCAACCGGTCACAGTTGCCCTGTTTATCTCATGTCTTATAAAAGCTTATTAAGGATTTATAAAGTGTTCACAACCCAATTAATAAATGAATTACAAACTATTCGTAAACCCTTTATAAGGGTAGTCTTATTGTAAAGTGGTACCCAATTATCCTTATGGACGGATTTTTTGTTTGCTCGTGCAATATTCTAATGCCAATCTGATTTTTTCCACTTTTCATTTAATTAAGAGGATGACATATCCCTCGAAAGATTTTCAAGAAACATAATCATTTCTGTACATTTTTGGAAAGAATTAGCGATTGTTTTCACTGAAATTGCAATTATATAAATCGCAATTCTGCGTAAAAAGGTCATATATTATTGAAAAATATATTTTAAATGATCATTATGGATGCACTTGGTTTGGTTGGACATTTTTCTAATGCAAATCTGAAATCTTGACCACTAGGTTAGAAACATGATTAAATATCCCTCAAAGTGTTAAAGAATTGCAAAAAAAAACAACTGACTGCGATTATTTTGACTGATATTGCAATTGGGATATAATTCACAATACTGGAGGGAATGATTTAATTGTTTAACATTATTGACATTATCAAAGATAGCTATATTGAGAATTTGGACAGTATTTTGTATGTCCATACAATACAATTTGTAGGCTGGGATATCTCTGCATCTCCACAGTACTTAATTCTTAATGATATTTAGACTTATTTGGTACATTTTAGGTCAAAATATAAGAGTAACATGAGGACGACAAAAAGGAACGACCTACAGTAAATTGGAAACATTAAGGGGTGTCAAACTCAAGGCCCGGGGGCCAAATCCGGCCCGCGACTTCATGTTATGTGGCCCCGCAAGAGCTTGCAAAGAATATAATACGTTTATTATACGGTTACATGCCACTTTACAGAAGCAGGTTGCCCATAAACTACATGTCCCACAATGCATCTCGTTTTGTGACATGCACTGAAGAGACTTGCAATTATTTGCCCTGGACTTCTGCTTTCAGACGTTAATTACTAAGTTATTATCCTATCCGATAATAATCCAATTCAGAGGCAATCATGTAATACCTTATTTTATATATATATAATATATAATATATTTATATAGTTACAACCGGCCCTTTGAGTGCAACCTTTATGCGAATGTGGCCCGCGATGCATTTGAGTTTGACACCCCTGATTTAAAAGGTGTTTTAATTAGTGCTGTAAAAATTATCGCGTTAACGGCGGTAATTAATTTTTTGAATTAATTGCGTTAAAATATTTAACGCATTTAACGCATGTGCAGAATGGCCCGCCCCATACGTGCCACCAGTGGCAGCGCCAGGGTATGGCTGGGGTAGGCTACAGCCATACCAAGAAATGGCTTAGCCCCACCATGAAAAATGATGTTAAAGTAAGCAAAATAAAGTCTGCCAACTCGCGCGGAGTAAATTGCACAGACAGCAGTTAGTAAGATTGATTTCAGTAGCCACGGTTTTGAAAACTTTTGTCACGTAGTGATCGACTTCTCAATAGAACATCTTTGATAATGTCTTCTGGCCAATCAGAATCAAGATAACGGCGTGGTGTTGTTGCAGGAAGTCCCGACGGAGAATACTTTTGCTGTAGTATAGGGGTGCACATAACTGGTACGCAGGTTATGTGTGTAATCTGAAATGCGTACCGTCACTTGTGTCACAAAGCGCATTTGCGTACCGACGTACTAGTGAAGCTTTTCCAGAAGGCGGTTAGATCACCGGACGACAGAGTCGGTCTCCGTGTGCACAGACAGGGCTGCTGTTAACGTCGGTCTGTACAACGGAATTGTGCCAAAACTACGCCAACCGGCTGCGGAGGGAGACTCCCCCCCTTCACTGGAGAACTGTGCTAAAACAGCTGATCACAACGTTCACACTCTGTGGTCACGAAGTACTCCACTGCCCGCCCCTCCCCCGTCGACTTTCCTGAAGTACTCCCCCGTTGATAGAAATCAACACGTAATGAATTAAGACCCCACGGTTTGATGATTGATAGGTGTGTGGGTTGTCTTTCATTTTGACACGCAGAATTGTTTTATAATAAACATAGATACTGTATGTTAAATGGATATATCCGCCTTCTTTCATTTATCTTTCCATTCCCACAACAATATACATAAAGAAATGGCATATTTTGGACATAGTTCGAATGGTGATTAATCATGATTAATTAATTTTTAAACTGTGATTAATCTGATTAAAAATTGTAATCGTTTGACAGCCCTAGTTTTAATATAAAATGCTTGTTTGCTTTTATTGTTTTTCATCTTGCACTCTGCCTGCTTATAATCTGTAAGGCACTTTAGGTTGCCTTTGGGTTTACAATATACCATATATAAATACATTTGAGGATATTTAATAAGGCCAAATTGCCCCAATTAATCTTTGAAAAGACAATGGATAAAGTGACAAATAAAAAACAAACGCCACAGTTCAAACTAGGCGAGTTTACTCTGTTGGAGTAACTTGAATGAACAAGGAGATAAGATATTCTCCGTTATCTCTCTCTTTGACGTGTTCTCTCTATAATCGTCTCCTCTGTGCCTCAGCGCTCTTATCAAGCGAGCCAAGGTCCATGTTGGATGAGTTCAATGTCAGAGGAGAGCGCTGAGTCACACTTCAATTGACTGCCAGACAAGAAATCAGTTCCTTTCACATCATATTATTTGTGATGTTCACAGATTTCCAGGCTGATTATTTACCATTTGTGTCTCTTTGTGTCTCTTTGTGTCTCTTTGTGTCTCTTTGTGTGTCTTTGTGTCTCTTTGTGTGTCTTTGTGTCTCTTTGTTTCTCTTTGTGTCTCTTTGTGTCTCTTAATGCTTCAGTTTGTCTCCTGCATTTCACGGAATGACTTTCGATAAAAGGAAACATTGATATGGTTAGTTAGCCCAAGGTGTATTGTAATATTGTTCCATGTGTTCCCTATATAGTGTACTGTTGTTGTTGTTGTTGTTGTTGTTGTGGATTCAGCATCTGTGTCTAACTCTTTATGACTTTATAACCCTTTAGACATGAAGTCTTTAGATGTTATAGTAACCAAATAAGTGTTGTATTTCAATAAAGCTTGCAGTTAGACCAGTGGTTCTCAAACTTTTTCTGTCAGGCCCCCCCTTTGGAGGAAAAAAAAAGTCGGGCCCCCCCCAACACAAATAGTCAGGCTCAGTGGCGGCGCCAGAGATTTATTTTTGGGGGTGCTGTGGGGTAGCTTGACGTTTCATAGAGGGTGCTCAAACATTTAGGGTTTCCCATTAATGTACCGGTCGCTACAGTGGAATGTTCTACTGCAACAATCCCCACGCAAATACACAGACTGTTACAATGAAGGCTCGATATTCAGCTCACGGCATATAGGTGTAAGCAGGGGTCAAGTGCTAATTTTATAGGTGGTGTGTGGACCTCACATAGGGGGGTCCGGGGCAAGCTCCCCCGGGAAGATTTTTAAATATTGAAGTTAAAAGCATCAATCTGGTGCACTTTGAGAGCAAAATGAAGTGATCTATGGATACATCTCTCAACACCCATATGAAACAGAACTGTAAACAGATTTACTATTTCTTTATGGATATTTTACAAATCACTCCCCTTTTAAACTTTATCCTTTTTTTACTATTAAAAGCAGGTATGAAATACCTGCTTTTAATTTGTTCTCTTATTTTTTTATAACTATAATGATCATATAAATGTGTGCCTCGGAAATAATTGTTTACGTTAATGGTGACCAAAACGTTTGAGACCCACTGAGATAACACTGAGAGAGTCCTTTAGCTCACTGAGTCTCTCAGTCTGACAGGAGAGGACTCTCCTCCACTTTGTTGTTGAAAAGACTCGTTATGTCCGTTAGCGTAGCTCGCTAGCACCAGAAGCTAACAACACCGATCTCCGGTACCGGTGCGCTCTCTCGCTCTCGCACCACACAAAATGGCTCGTTCCACACACACACACACACACACACACACACACACACACACACACACACACACACACACACACACACACACACACACACACACACACACACACACACACACACACACACACACACACACACACACACACACACACACACACACACACACACACACACACACACACACACACACACACACACACACACACACACACACACACACACACACACACACACACACACACACACACATAGCCGAGCTTTAATGAAACACAGAGAGCCAAACGTAATAGTACTGCATCATATTATTTTCAATCAATAATTTTTCCAAATATGAGTATTTGTTTTTTTTTTCATCTTTTTTTTTTTTAATAACCATTTTTCCTCCTGGTCTCTCGCGCCCCCCTGTCATGCCTCTGCGCCCCCCTGAGGGCGCGCGCCCCCCACTTTGAGAACCACTGAGTTAGACTAATGCACATCTTTCCACTTGCCTCATTATAGTACTAAGTGTATAACTTACAGAGACTAGTCCCCCTTTTACTTTCCCTTCTCATAATAGAAAGGACATTTACTAATTATGTATATTATTTTATCTATTTGCCTCTGTTTTTCATTGATAATGGTTGTATCCAAGTGCCTCGGACAGTCCTTTGTGCCTGTAGCCATCAGGCTGCACAATAAGGGGTTAATCACTGGACATAAATATACACTGTTTCCACAACCCATGCTAACATATTATTAGTAGTAGACCAAAAAGGTAGATAGATATGTCACTATGTGTACAATGTCCATTTTCACTTTAACTTATTCCGTACTTTATAACTTAGATGACCAAATATGTACAAATGCTGACAGTTATTTTACAGTTATTTTACTTTTATTTTTACTCATCTCCTATTTCATAGTCATTTATTATTATTTTAATTTTTTGTTCTTGATTTTATTTATTTTTGATTTGATTGATCTGTCTGAATCTTTGCTGTCCTGTTTTTTCACGCTTACCCTGTTGTTGCTTTGTACAACTGAATTTCCCATCGGGGATTAATAAAAGTTCATCTTATCTTATCATTTGTATTGTTTGGTTCCTTTCTTGTTTGTGGTAGTTTTTGTTGGGAACGTTTTCTAATTGTTTCCTGTATTATTTTTGAAAAGTATTCTTGCCTTGTGTAATTTCTGGTTTTACTTCCTGACTTGGTGTGTGTGTGTGTGTGTGTGTGTGTGTGTGTGTGTGTGTGTGTGTGTGTGTGTGTGTGTGTGTGTGTGTGTGTGTGTGTGTGTGTGTGTGTGTGTGTGTGTGTGTGTGTGTGTGTGTGTGTGTGTGTGTGTGTGTGTGTGTGTGTGTGTGTGTGTGTGTGTGTGTGTGTGTGTGTTGCAGACATTTGTTGCTAAAACTAGCAATGGATCAAAGTAATAAATATATTAGGAAACAAAGTTAAGAATACAAAACAACAATCTATTTGTTCGTTCCATCCACAAAACATTTCCCCACTATTTGGCAGACACAGTTTTTGACTTAGGAGGCTGGAATTAGGTTTGTGAGGTTGTGTGTGCGTGCGTGTGTGTGTGTGTGTGTGCGTGTGTACCTGAGGGAGGTGGTCAGTTTTAGGGGTCTGACCCCCGGTGTGGCAAAGCGTAGAGAGTTCCTGTAGGTGACCTGCTGCACGGCGCGGTTAAAACTCTCAATGTCGTCTCCCTCCAGAACCAGCACCGACTGGCTGGGGTTCACATGGACCTGCACGGGGAAACAGACGCTTTAAATCACTTCTCAACAATTTACCTAAGAGGACATCACGTTGCTGATGCTCAAAGACAAAAACTGGACACTTTACAAAGAGGAACTTTGGATTAAACTTCTTTTTGGTTCTTTTGAAGGGATATCAGAGCAGACACATGATCAATGATTTTAGCAGCAAAACATGTCACTCATTGACCCTTTTTACACACATTGAACCAATATATGTTTATTGTACCGCCACTAGAGGAGGTCAGAAGCACATTTGGCAACAAACCCACAATTTGTGTTGCAATTAAATGATAAGGATATCACTTTTTCAAGTCTGACGCCAATGATAAGATTGAGACAGGTTTTGCTCTCTGTAAATATCCATCTTGTTTGGACTCAAATTGAATATTTGTGAATGTTAGCTCCTAGAGCAAGGTACACTGCTCTGTATGAATGGTTGTGAAAGGCTGAATGACTCGTAGCATGTAAAGCACTTTGAGGGGTCGTAAAGACGATAAAGCGCTATATAAGTACAGTCCATTTACTATATAACACTACTTGAAAGGTAACCCCCCCCAAAAGAGCATTAAAGGTCCCCTATTATACTGTTTTTCAACAATATATTATAGGTCTCAGATATACAGAACATGTCTCTGATTGGCTGAAACACCAAACAGATAATGGCAGCATTACCCATAATCCCCTCTGTTTCAGCCCTGTTTCCAAAGTGCTGATTCTCTGTCTGTTACTTTAGATGAAAATAAGGAGCCCCTCCCCACGCCCCTCTGAGAGAGATTTGGTTACAAAGAACACAATGGGGGGGGGGGGGGGTTACCTTGGTTGCTGATTGGCTAATGGTTACACAAGACAAACATCGTTATGACATCATAAAGTGGCCAAAATCTGATCAGCTCATTTTCAGACAGGTTTTTATAGAAATGGATCAAAAAGAGAGAGAATCTTTGTTCCTGAAACTTTCAGAGTCTCTTTCCACAGAGGGGACACATGTTGATGTAGAAGAGACATGAAGAAGAGGGGACACATGTTGATGTAGAAAAGACATGAAGAAGAGGGGACACATGTTGATGTAGAAGAGACATGAAGAAGAGGGGACACATGTTGATGTAGAAGAGACATGAAGAAGAGGGGACACATGTTGATGTAGAAGAGACATGAAGAAGAGGGGACACATGTTGATGTAGAAGAGACATGAAGAAGAGGGGACACATGTTGATGTAGAAGAGACATGAAGAAGAGGGGACACATGTTGATGTAGAAGAGACATGAAGAAGAGGGGACACATGTTGATGTAGAAGAGACATGAAGAAGAGGGGACACATGTTGATGTAGAAGAGACATGAAGAAGAGGGGACACATGTTGATGTAGAAGAGACATGAAGAAGAGGGGACACATGTTGATGTAGAAGAGACATGAAGAAGAGGGGACACATGTTGATGTAGAAGAGACGTGAACAAGTGGATTTTGCATAATAGGGGACCTTTAAGCGCCCTCTCTCTCTGTATAAAATGGCGCTCTACTGTCTCTGAGTGTTCACCTTCATGCCGGAGCCCAGAGTCTCCAGGTCCCCGAAGTCGAGGCCCTCCCTGCAGGCGTAGAGACACTCGACGACGCTGTGAGGCTCCACGCTGCCCGGGCGCACCGTCACCCCCGACAACAGCCCGTGGTATCCACCCACATACTTCACTGGGAACAGAGAGAACACTGTTATGTGATTGTGATGCTCTATATGTGACATGTATGTAGTAATGTGTGTTGTTTGCATTTTATTAAGATGAGATAAGATGAGACTTTATTCATCCCGAAGGAAATTGTTGTGCCAGAGTTATAAAAATCTAATAAACACAGCAGCATGATAGTAAAACTGTACACCAAAAAGAGCAATTAAATATCATGAGGTCGCGTTAACCGAATATTTTCCGTCTATGACGGATTTTTTTCAACAATGACGGACAAATCTGAAAGCAGTCCGTCATTTTGACAGATTAGAACAAACTCGGAACAGCGCCAAAGCTTCCCCGCAGCGAGGCTCCGGTGTGATGCCGTGTTATGCATGCCCTCCAAAAAGGAAATTATACCGTTTCCAAACCTAACTGTGCCGTACGAATCATTGAACTGTCTGAGTTTTGGCTTTACGCTGTGTACGCTCCCGCGAGGTGCAGCAGCCATGCATAACACGGCGCATGTGAACTGTCTCTCGCCCCCCCCCCCCCCCCTTGACAGTTCACGAGCATTCTTTCTCCCCCCCCCCGTCAGAGTTGTGTAAAGGCCAACGGGTAATTCTGGATTTTGACAGAAGTTTTACGATCCTGTCCGTCAAAATGACGGGCAGCGAAAAAGTCTAGCGCAACCTCTGACGGTCACATATTAAAGTTCTCTTTTATCCTTTCGCCTGTATCTACTTGTCTTTCCTTCTCTTTTTTTATAACTAATGCTGTTGTAGGGTGAGTTGCCCTAATGTGGGACACTCCCTAATGTGGGACACTCCCTAATGTGGGACACTTTCTAATGTGGGACACTCCCTAATGTGGGACACTTTCTAATGTGGGACACTCCCTAATGTGGGACACTTTCTAATGTGGGACACTCCCTAATGTGGGACACTTTCTAATGTGGGACACTCCCTAATGTGGGACACTCCCTAATGTGGGACACTTTCTAATGTGGGACACTCCCTAATGTGGGACACTCCCTAATGTGGGACACTTTCTAATGTGGGACACTCCCTAATGTGGGACACTTTCTAATGTGGGACACTCCCTAATGTGGGACACTTTCTAATGTGGGACACTTTCTAATGTGGGACACTCCCTAATGTGGGACACTTTCTAATGTGGGACACTCCCTAATGTGGGACACTTTCTAATGTGGGACACTCCCTAATGTGGGACACTCCTTAATGTGGGACACTCCCTAATGTGGGACACTCCCTAATGTGGGACACTTTCTAATGTGGGACACTCCCTAATGTGGGACACTCCCTAATGTGGGACACTCCCTAATGTGGGACACTTTCTAATGTGGGACACTCCCTAATGTGGGACACTCCCTAATGTGGGACACTCCCTAATGTGGGAAACTCCCTAATGTGGGACACTTTCTAATGTGGGACACTCCCTAATGTGGGACACTTTCTAATGTGGGACACTCCCTAATGTGGGACACTTTCTAAAGTGGGACACTCCCTAATGTGGGACACTTTCTAATGTGGGACACTCCCTAATGCTGGACACTTCCTAATGTGGGACACTTTCTAATGTGGGACACTCCCTAATGTGGGACACTCCCTAATGCTGGACACTTCCTAATGTGGGACACTTTCTAATGTGGGACACTCCCTAATGTGGGACACTCCCTAATGTGGGACACTTTCTAATGTGGGACACTCCCTAATGTGGGACACTTTCTAATGCTGGACACTTCCTAATGTGGGACACTTTCTAATGTGGGACACTCCCTAATGTGGGACACTCCCTAATGCTGGACACTTCCTAATGTGGGACACTTTCTAATGTGGGACACTCCCTAATGTGGGACACTCCCTAATGTGGGACACTCCCTAATGTGGGACACTCCCTAATGTGGGAAACTCCCTAATGTGGGACACTCCCTAATGTGGGACACTCCCTAATGTGGGAAACTCCCTAATGTGGGACACTCCCTAATGTGGGACACTCCCTAATGTGGGACACTCCCTAATGTGGGACACTCCCTAATGTGGGACACTTTCTAATGTGGGACACTTTCTAATGTGGGACACTCCCTAATGTGGGACACTTTCTAATGTGGGACACTCCCTAATGTGGGACACTTTCTAATGTGGGACACTTTCTAATGTGGGACACTCCCTAATGTGGGACACTTTCTAATGTGGGACACTTTCTAATGTGGGAAACTCCCTAATGTGGGACACTCCCTAATGTGGGACACTCCCTAATGTGGGAAACTCCCTAATGTGGGACACTCCCTAATGTGGGAAACTCCCTAATGTGGGAAACTCCCTAATGTGGGACACTCCCTAATGTGGGACACTTAAGCTCCAATGGGTGTAGGTCTTCCGCAAACAAATGAGTCAATGAAACTATGGGTTAACACAAGCTGTGATGTCATGCGACTTCTCAAATGTCCAATCACAGATGAGGGTGGAACAACCTTCAAACAAGTGTCCCACATTAGGCTTAAAGCGAGAAGAGTGTCCCACATTAGGGCAACTCACCCTATTGTGATTTTAAAAAGGTTCCCATTATAATCTGGCCGGGGTCAACAGATGGAAATTAGCAATGTTTGCTAAAGCTGGCCCATTTACTGTTTTTGTGACAGTTGATCAATGGGACTGTCCACGACACTATAAACAACTAAACTAAATTAAACTAAACACACATACGATACAATAGAGAGGCGAAGTCCCGCCCATCTACTTCCGCTCCATGGGACATTATTTCGGAAAATTATACATTGAAGTCAATGGAGAGAGAAAGATTATCTTTCGATCCCGTTTGAATTGTGCCACGAATTACACACATGATGTTTGTCGATCTTAAAAATCATTTCCATGTCAAAAAAGTCACAGTTTGTTGTAAAACTGTTGAAATATAAGACTATGAAAAATACGCAACTAGAAAGACTACAAATCCCAGAGTCCCGGTCCCGCATGCTGGCTCTTAGGAACCGACTAACTCCCCTTGTGTGCATGCACAGCTCTCAACGTGCCCAGACTTGGAGTGATTTCCATCTCTTTTAATACGTTCCGCCTCATTCTGAAAGAAATAAGTGAAATGTTTCAACGTGACGGCCGTCTTGGTGTGTGGTGCGAGACGGGAGATGTAGTTCATTGAGCGGTTTCACACACAAAGTGTCACTTCACAGTTTTACGACAGTTTTATTTTTTTAACTTGCAAAATTATCTTTTAAATTGACAAACATCATGTGTGTAATTCGTGGCACAATTCAAAAGATAATCTTTCTCTCTCCATTGACTTCAATATATACTTTTTCCGAAATAAGGTCCCATGGAGGAAAGGGAGGGACTTCGCCTCTATAATACTTTAATGGTCAGATCAAGTCTGAAATTCGACTTGCATCAAGACACAATACATGAAAAACAAAGAACAACCAAAGAGCCATCGTTGCACTAAACTCCTGAACTCATACCCCTTAAACATCCTCCAATAAACGCATAAATACATACCTATTATTATTGATTACATTTTTTTTTTATACCCCTGGAAATAATTACTGCACTTTATTCTTTATTTCTTACATAAGTATGTATGCTGCGTGTATTTGTCGTCGTATGTTGAGATGTTTTTGTTTTGATGGCACCTTTCAAAAGGGAGAAGCTTTTCTTTCTGTCTTTGTACATAATGACTTAAAGGATTATATTCTATTCTAACATAGCAGCACAATCACAGAGAGAAAACACGCTGAAAGACCCTTTTGCGTGCATTTGATCTGGGACTCAGCTCGTTATCTACTGTGAGGATTGACTGATGTTCTCATATATATTATCACAACTAAACATGTTAATATGCACATGAATAACACACCAACAATGACACAGCAGAATGCACCGCTGATATAGTTCAGCTCACCTGAGTCTTTCCCCTCGGGGATGGTGTTGTTCACGATCTCCTTCTGCTTCTCTTCGGGCTCTGCAGGGAAACAAGACAGAGGGGAATTAGAAAAACAGAAATGCACCCCGAGGATCTGAGCTTCTGTGTGTGTTGGGTTTTTATGGGTTTGTACTAATGTGCTTTTAATATGTGCTGTAATTTAACTTCAATGTGTTTTTTGTCTTTGAATGCCATCAACATTTGCCTTGATGGAACAATGCACATTTTCATAATGGACACAAGTGCTCATGTTACTTAATGTGCATTGTCTCTTCTTAGATACATATAAACAAAGAAAGGGAAAGATAATTAAATTGTTTATCATTTTACAACATTATTGTACATTTTGTTTTGTGATGTAACTTGTAGATGAGTTGGTTTTAACTGTATCAGGGTACATGCAGGAATCCTGAAGTCAAATGTAATACATTTTAAGACCTTTTTTTAGACCCTTTCCATACATTTTAAGACCTCATCGCCACTTGGGTGGTGGCAGGGAGAATGAACATCTTATAAATGAATAAATAACACGAGGAGGCACAAGCGAGAAAATGCAGGCAGGAGAATTATAGATGATATTGAGAAATGCACCATCTCCTCATTATGTAGCAGCAGCTGCTGCAACGCAGGCAGCAGAACGACTACCACTGTGGATGAGAGTGTAACACTGTGAATACGTGTGTGTGTGTGTGTGTGTGTGTGTGTGTGTGTGTGTGTGTGTGTGTGTGTGTGTGTGTGTGTGTGTGTGTGTGTGTGTGTGTGAGAGAGAGAGAGTGTGTGTTTCACTGCTAATTGGCAGCCAGAGTTTCCCATTTTTTACCAGCCATTCGAGAGTGAGTGGCTGATAGCTGTCTGTGTTGTTCTGCTGCCCTGAATAATTGATAAGTCAGTCGTATTATTAGCCTTCGAAGACAAAACGCATCAACTCAATTATAACAGAGGGCAGTGAGGGAGAGGATGGCGATGTCTCTGCAGATTGTCTGAAGACGCCAGACGAGGGGTTGTGAGTTGCCGGTGCTCAGAGAGATGGCCGCCTGATATCTCTGACAGACGGATGCAGAAGAGGAAATGCAAACTGCTGCTCGTAGCATTTATGCAAAGAGTAAAGAAACTGCTCTCTGCTGCATACGGACCCATCACACAGCTGGATGAGATGTATGTGGTGGAGGACATGATGTTCACAAGACACAGGGATGAAATTGTTTAATCATAACTGGGTGTTTACAGTACGATCAATTTGACACTGCCTACGTTTGTATAGTATAATAATTCTCATGTTTCATTTCATTATTATTTTTTATTATTATTGTTTTTCACATTCGAAATAAATCAAATCAAATGTGGTGATATATTTATTGTAAATCCCGGGGGGGGTCGGGGGCGGGGTCTGCTGCCTGTTTATGTTTGTTCTGCATTTATGTATAAAATGTGAAAAATGTAATAAAAGTCTTAATGACAAAAAAAAAAATCTAATGGGTGCATTCAATGAGCATAAATAAAGTAGGTTACCCCAGCATGCGCCGATGAGCATCCTCTGGCGGGGCAGAGGGTTGGGGATGGCTCCGTTGTCGTGGATGAGGGCGGGGTCGAAGGTCACGCCGTCGACGTACAGGGTCACCGAGGGGAACTGGACACTGAGGGAGAGGTGATGCCACTCACTGTCACACACCTGCAGGAGAGACAGAACACAACGTGAGCCGAGACAAAGGAGACAGGTTCAAATGAAAAGGATTGGATCAGAATCAGGATCTTTTATTTGTATCAGAGGGACATTTGGTTACAAGACAGTTGCTAATTAAAACATGTTTTATATAAAAGGAGAATTAGAAGAAGTAATTGAGTGTACTTAAAGGATAAATATAGAAAAAATAGCAATAAAGGTTAAATTAAAGTTTTCCAATTTTAACTGTATTTTGTATTTCCATTTTAACTTTATTGTAATATTATATTTTAACTGTACAATGTATTACTTTATTGACCTGTACTTAAATTATGTTTTATAATTGTTTGTGTGATAGAGATTATGCAATGTTTTTAGTGTTTGTTGATTATCAGCGCAAGTTCAACCAGGAATACCGTCTTTTCTCATTAATTTACTATTTCCATGTTACTACTCTCTCTCCTCTCAATAAGTGATCAGGGGTGTCACTCCCCAGCTTAACCAATCACTTCGCTCTATTCTCACAAGCCTATCATAGCGCTCCGCTAACCCTTTTAAATCTGCTCTCCCCTCTGACAGCTGTCATTTCAGGTGACTCGACGCAACCCCCTTCCACCCCTTTCCACCTCCTGTCCCTCTGAATCCAGGGTCAAGCTAAGCCCCTCCCCTTCAGACCGAACCCAACTATCCATTGACCACCACCAGGGTCAAGCTAAGCCACTCCCCTTCAGACCGAACCCAACTATCCATTCACCACCACCAGGGTCAAGCTAAGCTACTCCCCTTCAGACCGACTCCAACTATCCATTCACCACCACCAGGGTCAAGCTAAGCCACTCCCCTTCAGACCGAACCCAACTATCCATTGACCACTACCAGGGTCAAGCTAAGCCGCTCCCCTTCAGACCGAATCCAACTATCCATTCACCACCACCAGGGTCAAGCTAAGCCTCTCCCCTTCAGACCAAACCCAACTACCCATTCACCACCACCAGTGTCTAGACCCCGGGGGGTTTCATTGGATCGGTTCTCCCCCCCCGAATGATACTCCTGCACAACGGGGCCTAATCGCTAAAACTCCATTACATTCATTTGTGTATTCCTGGCAATAAATATGTATTCTTACATCAAAACCGTGTCTCCTGATTGAAATGTATTTGTATGCATGGTCCTCTTTGAAATAAATACATAATATAGATATATGAATGTGACAGATGATAAGGATGGAGCAGCAGCTACAAGTCTGGCAGAGAATCCTAAGAAGCAACCAAGAAAAGTTATATAAAAGTTATATATTGCTTCAGATAACAAAGAAGGGAAGTCTTAAAGTAAAATACAAAGATGTTATCTACCGCAAGGACAATCAAGATGTTGAGGTTAATTGCACAGAAAGAGTTATTAATGGTGCAAAACTAGCTGTTTATCTCCACATGTTAACAAGAGCAGTGGTTAATATGTCTATTTTGGTTTTTTTAAGTACATGACACTGGTGATTATTTAAAGGGGACCTATCATGCAAAATTCACTTTTTGATGTCTTTTCTACATAAGTAAGTGTCCCCGGTGTGTCGGGGAACACACGCAGCGTCAGAAAATAAAACCCTCTCTCTTTTCCTCCGTACCCAAATCTCTAAAAACGGGGAACAACGGAGCTGATCCAGATTTGCGTCCGATATGACGTAATATCTGAAATGTGGACCCACGGCCCAATCAGAAACGTTGCTATCAGAAACAATGCCCGACTGTTTTGGACGTAATATGGTCGGTGTTTACATTAGCATCGCTAACACTCAGAGCTAACCTGTGCTGGAGAGCATGTGTGTGAAGAAGCAGGAAGTAAAAAGGAACTCACCTTGTGGTTTAACCGGCAAGAGAGAAAGCCTTTGAGCTCCCGACTGTTTCAGAGAGAATCCTTGATAATCCATGATATGGCGTTTCATCACGGCAGCATTTAGTTTAGACAGTAGCTGCCGGGTCCCGCATGAGCTCAGCCCCCTCCTTATTTTTTATATCAATTCAAAATCAGCACTTTTGAAACAGGAAGTGAAACAGAGGGATATGAGGCATGGCTAGAATGGGTGATCTGTTTGGTATTTTGAAGAAAACACTTCATAGACATGTTTTTTATATATTTGTATATATCTGAGACCTAAGATTGCTAAGATAGGTGACATTTAATCAATGTATATTTCTGGTTTTAGCTCTCCTCTACAGACATGGTGACATCAGAAGAAAGACAATGGAAGAGGGGCGGAAAGGAAAGACGGGGTAATAAACTATCGAAGGTTCAGACAGAGGGATTGAACTAATCTCCTGTATCAGCTCAGCATCTTCTAATCTGCTTCAATCTGTCTGTGAGCGGTGGCTTCAGTCAAAACAACGAACCACACCCTCCACTGTCTGACAATCAGGTAATTTAGGGTCCTTAAACTTCTGGATTAAAGCAAATATTGTGGAATTCTTCTCTATAACTATGTTATTTAAAGGTACATATATAATGTTTGGTTTTGTTTATGTTCATAATGTTTATATGAGCCTGTATGAGTGAGAATAATGTATTTAATCATTTATTTTAAAGCTATGTTCATCATTTATTATATCAACTGGAGATGTATTGCATATTTAAAAGGGTTTAAAACTATTTCTGGAAATGATTAATGGTTTAATTATGTATTTTGAGAGATATGATTAATACATGGTGATGGAAAACAAGCAATCTAGCATTCACATGTTGAGAATGGCCGTGTTTGATACGTTCATTTTGTGTTTTTAGATAATCAAGCAGAAAAAAGTGTGAAAACTTGAAAAATAAAGACAAAGAAAGAATTTAGATTATTATTATTATTGTACTATAATTCAAATTTGGTTTATTTATTATTTAGAATATATAGTTTTACATAATTAATTATTATTATTATTATTATTGTGCCTTTTTTTCGTTGCTTTTTTATGTTTAGGCAACTCTGTAACCTTGAATGAAAATCGATCTGAAGTGAATTGAAGGAAACTTGACATTTCACCAAAAGATGAGTGTTTTGTTAAATCTGATCAGATGTTTGACATATTGCATTTCCTGGTGTTGGGTGTAATTTCCAAAGGTACAGACACACATAACATCAAAGCAAAGTGCTCTTCTCCCTCAGTACCTGCTCCAGTTTCCAGAGGAACTTGACGGGCCGAGCGGCGGAGACGTCGGGCCAGTAGAAGAGCGAGAGGCGGCAGCCGTGCACCGAGAGGGAGTAATGGGAGAAGGAATCGTCTGTGGAGCGAAGAGAGAGCAGGAGATAATTGGAGGGTCAGTGGGGTCTTTCAAACTGACTGTCTCACTACCTGATCATTTCTGCAGAGAATAAACCCTCAGAAAGAAGCTGGAGAATGTGTGTTGGGAAAATACAGAATGTACTCTTCCAATATCAGAGTACACATGATAACAAAACAGTGTTAATTTTGGCAGCTATTTTTGATTTAGTCTTACGGTACGTCCACACGGCAGCGTTGCGTGCTTCAACCGAGACGCCACACTTTGCCGAACTGCATTGTGGTTCCGTCGCTTCGCTTTGGTCACGTTGCTCGCTTCGAAAGTTGAGAAAAGTACAACTTTTCAAGCGTTGACGGAAGCGCCAGCCAATCAAATCATATGCCAGTACAAGCTCTAGCCCAGGGGTGGCCAACCAGTCAGAGGTTAAGAGCCACATTTTTTCTATGTTACTGCAAAGAGCCACATCAAACACACAGTCACTGATACCGCTTGTTTCAGTTTTTTGTTTTCTGGAGACAAGATTTCAACCACGTCACTGATGCATTTTTGTGGCATTGGGATATTTTTTTTTTAAATCCTCTGGAGCAGAGAGAGGAGCTGTGGATTATTGTTATTGATTAATGCATCAGTGTTTCTTAGGGTCAAAAACACTAAACTCACAACTTAAAATGAAAGCGTTTAGTTTATTTAATAAAAGAGCACATGTTCAATGTGAAAAGTGACAGTAGTTATAGATTATTTGCAATTTGGTGCTATATATATATTAAAAAAAAAAAGTATATATATATTTTTTTTTTAAACACCTTGAATTTCAGGGGGGCGCGGGGCTCCGTTGGCGGGGCTCCGTTGGCGGGGCGCAGCGCCCCTCCAAGACAATGGCAGGGGAAACACTGGATAATGTTTAATCAACGATAGGTTTCCCCCCCCCCCCTCAAAGGTGATTGGTTCACTGCATCGCAGGTATTATTGTGATTGGCTCTTGGGCCACATCAAAATTATACGCGCTGTCATCCTCTCACACTGACACCACACATACACAACACGGGACGAAAGTAATGGAGCGATTTTATCCGAGCCCAAACAACTTTGACCGGCCAAATTACGTCAGAATGATCAGCATTCAATACTTAACAGACCTACTAAATATCAGGTTTAACTGTCAGGAGTAGCTAGTGTTGTCACGATACCAACATTTTAGTTTTGATACCAAGTCAAGAATTGCGATTCCGATTCTTTTTCGATATTTTCTTAAAAAAAGGGAAACGGTCTTAAATGTAATTATTGTGCTTTATTTCACACCAGAACCAGAACACAAACGTTTAAATAATGAGAACAATAAATAAAATAAATGACAAGAATTCGTATTAAATACAATTAATAAATGTCTTACAGACAGGCCTCGTGGTGTCCGTAGGCTTGCCCTCACTGTCAGAGATATAGCTCAAATACTTCCAAATTTCGCTCCTGGCGTCTTTTTTGTCAACAAGCCGAGGCGCAGCGGCAGTTGCACTCCCACTTGCAGCCATGCTTCTCGTTTTCTCACATGCTCTGGCAGCTAGCGCGTGCACGAGAGAGGGGAGGCACTTAGAGCGTGCTTGAGAGGGGAGGGACTTAGAGCGTGCTTGAGAGGGAGGGACTGCAGGCACGGCTGCAGTGCAGGGAGTGGAAGCAGAGTGCTGAACACACACGGCTCTTATTAAAACGGCGCTTTCTCACCGGAGTACTTTTCCCCGTCATTCTTAAAGTACCGATACTAATGAAACGGAGGAATCGTAACGTTTTTAACGGCAGGGTATCGCGGTACCTTTCAAGTATCGGTACACCGTGCAACACTAGTAAGGAGTCAGTGTCTCTCCCCCAAACTCACACATATAAAATTCGATATGAACTGAAGAGCCGCATGAAACTAGGCAAAGAGCCGCATGCGGCTCGAGAGCCGCGGGTTGGCCACCCCTGCTCTAGCCAATCAAACCGCGTGCTTGTGTGTCCGGGGCGGGAGATTAATGTGATTGGTTGTTGGTCGCGCTCCAGACACGCCCACCGGCAAGCTTCAACGCAACGCTGCCGTGTGGACGTACCGTTAGTCTTAAGACAAAAATGGTTATTAGTTTTAGTCACATTTTAGTCCTTTTTATCCTTCATAGTTTTAGTCTCGTTTTAGTCAATGAAAAATCATTACATTTTAGTAAACTTTTAGTCAAAATATTTTCTCTCTTTAAACTAATTCAGTTGGATTGGAATTGGAATCAAGGTGACAGTATCAAGTGTTGAAATTCGTAAAGCAACATTTCACTCTCTTAACACTTTACTTGTGTAATATCTAGGGATGGGTATCGTTAAGGTTTTTAACGGTACTACTACTCTTATCAATATGTGTGCACGCTGCTGCAGCGTGTCTGTTAGCGGAAATAATGATATTGCAAGTTAGAAACGTAAGAGGACAGACAAGACGGACAATTGGGGGAAAATACCCTGCATTTTGAATGTCCGATAGTCCACCATTAACACCTTAGTCCCGTCTCATCTCGTCAACGAAAACTAAATATACATTTCGTCATAGTTTTTATTATCAAGAATCTATTTTTAGCTCGTCATCGTCTCGTCTTAGTCGTGTAAAAAAGGTTTGTTGACGAACTTTTTTCATCATTTTCTTAATGAGGTGTTTTCACTTGAAATAAGTACAAAAATCTGCCAATAGAACAAGTGAAAATTAGCTCGGTAAGATGTATTGTAATAAGAAGGGGTATTTAGATAAATCAGATCTTGTAATTAGCAGAACTCATTTTGAACTATATTTTTACCAGAATCAGGAAATGTTGTGTTACAAAATCAGCCGCAAATGTTCAAAAGTGTTCTGATGTTAGATAATTGAAAATAAATAATCTGAGATACAACTCATTTTTAACAAGATGATGCATTGTCTAAAAACTCTAAGACCCCGATATCTCCCTGCAGTGTTACTTCTGAAGTTATTATATCTTATAGCAAGTGTAAAGACATATTCTGACTAGATATTAGACAAATATACTTAGCAAGATTTCGAGTTCTTGTAGTGAGGCCCAACTGTAGCTGCGAACATGACAGGATGTATGATTACCTAGAAGAGCATCAGGACTGTTTGAGGCATATGATAGCTATGTGATTAACATGATGATTCAGCCTCTATGGAGATAGACAAATGACAAGCATGCTCATTTCTGACGTGGAGCTAATCTGAACTAAACATTGAAGACTGCTTTCTATTCCTCCATCTTGTGACTGTGTAACTCCCTCTCTTGGATATCAGCATGTGAAGGACACTGTTCAGGAACTAGTTGATGCTCTGTATGTGATGACTACTTCCATTCTGGAGAGGATCAGAAATACATGGATCGTGAGATTGAAGCTCAAGCCGGTGACGACGAGGGATTATTAAAAATGTTAAGTATTCAGAAAAAGTCAGAACTTTGAGATTTTGAGAAAAAGTCAGAATTTTGAGAAAAAGTCAGATTTTCAGAAAAAAGCCAAAATTTTGAGAAAAAACTCTTTTGAACGTAACAGGATGTGTGATTACCTAGAAGAGCATCAGGACTGTTTTAGGCATATGATAGCTATGTGATTAACATGATGATGAAAAAGTCCGAATTTTGAGAAAAAGTCCGAATTTTGAGAGAAAGTCAGGATTTTGAGAGAAAGTCAGGATTTTGAGAAAAAGTCCGAATTTTGAGAGAAAGTCAGGATTTTAAGATTTTGAGAGAAAGTCAGGATTTTGAGAGAAAGTCAGGATTTTGAGAGAAAGTCAGGATTTTGAGATTTTGAGAAAAAGTCAGAATTTTTAGAGAAAGTCAGAATTTTTAGATTTTGAGAGAAAGTCAGGATTTTGAGAAAAAGTCAGAATTTTGAGAGAAAGTCAGAATTTTTAGATTTTGAGAGAAAGTCAGGATTTTGAGATTTTGAGAGAAAGTCAGGATTTTGAGAAAAAGTCCTAATTTTTTGATTTTGAGAAAAAAGCCAACATTTTGAGTAAAAACTCAGTATTTAGTTGATGACAGGATATATGATTACCTACAAGACCAGATATTCCTCCATCTTGTGACTGTGTAACTCCCTCTCTTGGATATCAGCATGTGAAGGACACTGTCCAGGAACTAGTTGATGCTCTGTATGTGATGACTACTTCCATTCTGGAGAGGATCACAAACACATGGATCCTGATATTGAAGCTCAAGCCGGTGACGAGTGATATTTTTCGAACAATGTGCAATATCCGTTTTTTATCTGGTGAGTTTTATTGCTACCCTCAGGAAGATTTGCTGCTTTTATACCAAAGCTGTAAATATTCACATGATGCACACATTATTCTGCCCGGCACATCGCAGTTTACTGCTCGTCTGCTCAGGTGCAGCAGCTGGAGCTAAGTGTCTCTTTCAGGATCACCTTGGTGCTCGTTGAGGAATACAAAGCTTTTATTTTTTCAGCCCTCTCTTTCTCTGCAGATCTGGGGAGTGGATAACCTTCTGAGGGTTTATTATCTGATGTTTTCCTTCCCCAAATCGCCCAATAAATTCTCCCCATTGGAAATACTCCTTTGAAATGCTATTAAAACCACGATTCTACAAACACTCTACTCACTCATGGTACTTTTGATTTATATATTTATAACATAATATTTTCCTCTTAAATACTAAAGTAAAGTACAATTGGCTCAAAATCATTCTTAAGTTCAGTATTAAAGTACATTAGGCGCTTTCACACCGCAGTACTTTTCCCACAAAGGTTCATGAGAACTTAAAGTACAGATCGCGTTCACACCGGAATAAGTCCCTGGGGGAGGATTAGGCAAATGAAGCTGCGGACGTCACTTCTTCTTCTTCTGCTTTGGGTTTACTGGCAGGCAGCAAACAACTTCACGGCGTATAGTGCCACCCGAAGTCCCCGGCCGGAAGTCCCCGGAGTTGGGGACTGGCTTCAGTAGAAGCTGCTGGGAGTCCCAGCAGCTTCTACTGAAGCCTTCCGAGTAAAGAACGGCAGTACCTGCTCTCTAGCAGGGACGGAAAAGGTGGTTCTGATGAACTAATTTTAGTTCCGGCTCTTTTTGGTGTGAACGCGACATTTCGGAACTATATGGGAAAAGTACTGCGGTGTGAACGCGCCTATTTACATTTACATTTGAGCACTGTCCATAGAGTATTATACTTTTACTAGAATTGGGGAGGGATGAAACCCTCTTTAATGGTCACACATGCAGAGCACACAGCACACACAGCTAAATGTGTTCTCTGCTTTTAACCCATCCTAGCACCAGGAGGCTAGTACTAGGAGCATGGGCAGCTATTGTACAGCGCCCGGGGAGCAATGGGAGTGAGGGGGAAGGGGGATGCTTTGCTCAAGGGCACCACGGCAGGGCAAGAGGTGAACGGGGACCTCTACAAGTAGCAGTCCACATTCCATATGTAGTCCGGGACTTGAACCTGCGACCCTACGGTTCACAGTCCAAGCCCCTACTGATTGAGCCACTGCCGGGTACTAGTGTCTATACTGTAAATATCTGTAATGCATATATTGTTCATATCTCACTATTTACAGTATTCCTCTACACTTTACTTCTTTTTGCTCAATCATGTTCCTCAACTGCATGTCGTTGTTCTTTGTGCAATGACAATAAAGTCGTCTTAAATGTTCCTCACCGTTCTTATTTATTCATGTTATTTATAGCGAGGGTGATCTCGTCTAAGGTTAATGGTGAATCAAGTTCTTTTGAACCATCTGGACCTACGGTTGGGAAATTGAGTTTGTCTAAGAAAGCACCAGAGATGGCAAAAGTACACACATCCTTTACTCAAGTAGAAGCACAGATACTCGTGTTTAAAAATACTCTGGTGAAAGTAGAAGTACTGACTAAACTTCTTTACTCAAGTAAAAGTAAAGAAGGATGGACTTTGAAATGTACTTAAGTAAAAAGTACCCATAACTTTGTGTCCTTGGGCAAGACACTTCACCCTAATTTGCTGTATTCACTGTTACATGTCTGATATGCGTTACATTTACAAATACCTGTACTTTCTACTTCTTACATGTTGAACCCAAATACCTGTACTTTCTACTTCTTACATTTTGAACTCAAATACCTGTACTTTCTACTTCTTACATGTTGAACTCAAATACCTGTACTTTCTACTTCTTACATGTTGAACTCAAATACCTGTACTTTCTACTTCTTACATGTTGAACCCAAATACCTGTACTTTCTACTTCTTTCATGTTGAACTCAAATACCTGTACTTTCTACTTCTTACATGTTGAACTCAAATACCTGTACTTTCTACTTCTTACATGTTGAACACAAATACCTGAACTTTCTACTTCTTACATGTTGAACTCAAATACCTGTACTTTCTACTTCTTACATGTTGAACCCAAATACCTGTACTTTCTACTTCTTACATGTTGAACACAAATACCTGTACTTTCTACTTCTTACATGTTGAACTCAAATACCTGTACTTTCTACTTCTTACATGTTGAACCCAAATACCTGTACTTTCTACTTCTTATATGTTGAACACAAATACCTGTACTTTCTACTTCTTACATGTTGAACACAAATACCTGTACTTTCTACTTCTTACATGTTGAACTCAAATACCTGTACTTTCTACTTCTTACATGTTGAACCCAAATACCTGTACTTTCTACTTCTTATATGTTGAACCCAAATACCTGTACTTTCTACTTCTTACATGTTGAACACAAATACCTGTACTTTCTACTTCTTACATGTTGAACTCAAATACCTGTACTTTCTACTTCTTACATGTTGAACCCAAATACCTGTACTTTCTACTTCTTATATGTTGAACTCAAATACCTGTACTTTCTACTTCTTACATGTTGAACCCAAATACCTGTACTTTCTACTTCTCACATGTTGAACCCAAATACCTGTACTTTCTACTTCTTACATGTTGAACCCAAATACCTGTACTTTCTACTTCTTACATGTTGAACTCAAATACCTGTACTTTCTACTTCTTATATGTTGAACACAAATACCTGTACTTTCTACTTCATACATGTTGAACTCAAATACCTGTACTTTCTACTTCTTACATGTTGAACTCAAATACCTGTACTTTCTACTTCTTACATGTTGAACTCAAATACCTGTACTTTCTACTTCTTACATGTTGAACTCAAATACCTGTACTTTCTACTTCTCTCATTTTCCAAACAGCTGGTTCCTTTAGTCTGAATGTGTGTTTGGTGCGTGATCATTATTCTTTAGAGTCATTGCGTGCCTATTGATTTGAACACGATCCGTGTATCCATCATTTCCTGGTCTTCTCTAAAGAAGAGGGACCAATGGAAACGTTGTCATGTTGCCGTTGTTCAGCATGGAAACATTCATTAGCTAACAATGACATTATTGTTCTATTAATATAAAGGGAGGTCAGGTACTCTTTAAAGCAGCTGCTAGTTATGGGTACTTTTTACTGAAGTACATTTCAAAGCCTCTTTACTTTCACTTGAGTAAAGAAGTTTAATCAGTACTTCTACTTTTACCAGAGTATTTTTAAACATGAGTATCTGTACTTCTACTTGAGTAAAGGATGTGTGTACTTTCACCATCTCTGCAGACCTGTATAGAGAAGAATAAAATGAGCCAAAGACTGAGTGTTCCTCACCGTTCTTGACCGTGCTGCACACGATGGTCTCCTCCTCCTTGCGGCTGCCTCTGGTCTGGGGGGTGGTGGGCTGGATGTTGGCCCCGCCCCTCCTAATCCACAGCTGCAGCGTGAAGTGGTCTCCGGACAGAGCGGTGACCACCGAGTCGGGCACCACTGCCACGTGGGTCGACCCGTTAAAGGAGAAGACGAGAGAGGAGTCGGAGGAGGGGAGCGTGGGCAGAGCGGAGGTCCAGTTGGCAGCGGGAGAGGGAGGAGGGAGGAGGTCTACCTCTCCCCTCACAGCACCTGAGGGGAGAGAGAGAGAGGGGGGGGGAGTCATTATATTATATGGGGTTTTATATTTTATATTGTTGCATCGACTCAGTTGTCTTGTGTCTTATCTGTTGGAGAGAAATCATTATTTTGTGTCTATCTACCTGATCAAATGTTATATTTTGCTGCATGCACCTTTTAAAGTTCTTAACAAATAATCTGAGGGGAATTTCTTTTTAACTTGTGATGTGTCATTTTGTAAAGCTGCAGCTCACTTTGAGCTGCATGTGTTGTATGAAAAGTGCTATATAAATAAAGCTTTATCATTATTATTAAAAAGGGATCCTGACATCTACATATCCACATATGTATATATTATTAATGTGTAAAGTATCCCTCCAAAAATGTGCAATAGGGACTTCATCTACAGTAGGCTAAATAACCTGGGGAATTATTTAACTTTGCAATACTGATTTAGTTATTATGTATTATTATTTAATGTATTGTAAATGTATTTTGAGCTATAATCTGGTTTTCAGCATTAATATAATTTTTAATATTAACGCACTACTGTGTTTATTGTAATTTACAGATTATTACAGATGTATTGTTGTTATATATTGTAGTACAATGTGCCAGTTTCTGTTTTTAACTTCCCTATGTTTCTCTAATTAAAACATTTGATTAAATTGGATTATTCTACTGTACAGTATTTCATTTTACATTCTGCTTTATCTTATTCTATATTTCCTTTTTTTGCAACTTGCTTTAGTATATTTTGCACTATTTTATTTCCTTTATTCCTTTATTCCTCTTACATCTTAAGTATATAGTTTGTAGCTGGGACTTAAAGGTCTCCTATCATGCAAAATGCACTTGTTGATGTCTTTTATACATAAATATGTGTCCCCGGTGTGTCAGACTCAGGAGACTCACAAAGTGTCAGAAAACAAAACGCTGATTTGCTGCGTCATGACGACATTACTAAAATGTGGGCTGGCTTTACGCCTCTGGGCCTATCAGCAACGTCGCTGTATCATAAACAATGCGCGATGTGTTTTGGAAGTAATATGGTCCATGGTGTTTACATTTTAAAAAGGTACTCACCTCGTCTGTTTGATATTTTGAGCGAAACACTTCAGAGACATGTTTTGTATAGATATGGCCCTATAATATATTATTCGAATATAGCATAATAGGTGACCTTTAAAGATGTTCATAAGATAAGATAATATAATATAGGATAGGACTTAATTTATCCTGAAGGAAACTGTTGTGCCAGAGTTACAAAAATACAATAAACACAGCAGCACAATGCAGTGCCGTAAAAAGAGCAATTCAATAACTACAGGTCACATCATTAATGTAAATATTAACAGTATTTAGTAGTGCAAAACCTAATAGCCAAACCTTCACTGTATCTATTGGACATTTGACAACAAAGCATTTCATTCTTTGTGAAAGCAGGTCTCACCACACAGGCGCCTCACGGATCTGTCGGAGTAGCTGTCTCTGTCGCAGCCCTTCCCGATGTGTCCCGTCTGCAGCTCTACGGTGGCCTGGATGTTCCACACCGTCTCCTCGCAGGTCTCCAGGTGCAGGCTGGGAAACAGCGGGATGCTGCCGGAGCCGGGGGTGTACTCCACACGCTTAGCCCATCCTGAAATAAACATGAGCATCAACATTTGTACACAACAAGTAAGAGAGGAGCAAAACACATTCGCAAAAGCCTCCATTTATAAAGAGGAACGTCTCTTCAATGCAAGGGTGTTTACATTTGCATTTTAGTCTACCTCCCTTAAGAATTGTAACTATAGGTTATGTACACTGATACTGACTTTGTATCCACCCCAAAAACATTATGCATTACATTAACGTGAATAACATCTTGTACTTTTTTCTTCTTCCTTTTTTAATGCTAAATTGTTTCTTAAAAATACATATTTCTTATTTTCCTTTTTGTATATCTACTTTGCAACGTATTCATTCTGAAAATAAACATCAACATGTGTACACAACAAAGCTCTGCTAAGTGCCCTGATAAACATTCCTGTTGTCACCTTGCAATATACAAATGTATATTAATAGTTATCGCTGCAATAAACCGACATAAATGTTGTCTTAAAGGTCACCTATCATGCTATTTCTAGGCAATAGCATAGGTCTCATATATATACAAATATATAGAAAACATGTCTATGAAGTGTTTTGCTCCAAATACCAAACAGATCACCCATTCTAGCCGTGCCTCATATCCCTCTGTTTCACTTCCTGTTTCAAAAGTGCTGATTTTATGTATAAAGCTTTAAAAAAATTGATTAAAAAAAGGAGGGGTCTGAGCTCATGCGGGACCCGGCAGCTGCTGTCTAAACTAAATGCTGCCGTGATGAAACGCCATATCATGGATTATCAAGGATTCTCTCTGAAACAGTCGGGAGCTCAAAGGCTTTCTCTCTTTCCGGTTATACCACAAGGTGAGTTCCTTTTTACTTCCTGCTTCTTCACACACATGCTCTCCAGTACAGGTTAGCTCTGAGTGTTAGCGATGCTAATGTAAACACCGACCATATTACGTCCAAAACAGTCGGGCATTGTTTCTGATAGCAACGTTTCTGATTGGGCCGTGGGTCCACATTTCAGATATTACGTCATATCGGACGCAAATCTGGATCAGCTCCGTTGTAGCCCGTTTTTAGAGATTTGGGTACGGAGGAAAAGAGAGAGGGTTTTATTTTCTGACGATGCGTGAGGTCCTCCCTTAAGAATTGTAACTATAGGTTCTGTACTGATGAACCAAACTACTCCTAATATTTAATTATAATAAACGCTTCTCCTTCATCAGGAATAGATTGATGTGCTTTTGTAAACCCGCACTTACTTACAAGCACATATCAATACAAACAGATGCACACTCTCGCTAAATAATTTAATGAATTTGCTGGTTGATGTTTGCTTTGAGATTTCATGTTTGCTCGTTTACTTGTTGGTTTTGTTGGTTTTATTATTGACTTTTGTAATGGCTTCTAGTGATTGATGTGAGATTTCTCTTTAGAGCCTTGAGGTTGTTTTGTTAAATCTAATTTGCTTATTTGTTGTTGTTTTGCCTGTGTTTGCCTATAAAGCTTATTGAGGTGGAATTCTTCCCGTTAGCCCTGAGGTTTTTTTAAATTTAAATCTCACCTTAAAAAAGGTATTTTTTATTGATGCTGCATTGTTTTGTCAAGCAAACATTTGAACCAATTAATTTCATAGTCTCTCACCTGCCATACATCTCTCATCGTCTCATAACATGACATTTATTTCACTTCCCTTGAACATGAACACAACTCTCATTTGAGGATCTCTGTTAGTCAGTTTATGTGTAAAAGGTTGATGTTATTAGAAGTGAAATCGTGGGATTCAGCTTCAACTTTACGCAGAGAGTCTGAGAGAAACTCTGTAGATACTGTATATGGTTGTGAAAGTATAGAGAGGCGAAGTCCCTCCCTTTCTGGGGGACCTCCATGGGACCTTATTTCGGAAAAAGTATGTATTGAAGTCAATGGCGAGAGAAAGATCTTTTGAATTGTGCCACGAATTACACACACATAATTTTTTTGAAATAAGGTCCCATGAAGTAGATGGGCGGGACTTCGCCTCTCTATAGACACAACATTGTGTGTTTACAAAAAAAAAAACTTTTATATATATATTTGTATCGTAAGACACCTGCTGTGTGTTGAAGTTCCTACTTCTCAAACGTTTCCTTTATCTCTCTCTTCCTTTCCTATATTGTTTAATGCAATAAAACTCAGAAAGACAGAGGCTCTCCAGGATTTTATACCATATTATATTAAAGGTGGGGTAGGTAAGTTTCAGAAACCGGCTCGAGTGCACTAACATTTGAAAGTACACAGCCGAAAAGAATCCGCCCCTTCCTTCATACTTCCTTACAGAGCACCTCCTCCAACACACATGAACGCGCAATGCACGCCCAATGAGGGCATGAGATACATTTGTGCGTGCACGAGATGGAAGGCTGACAGACAGGGCGGCAATCGTCGTGCTTTTTACAGTATTACGGTTTCCATAGATGACATTTTTTATGGATTTTTTGTCAAAGCACTTCAGATATTCATTGCTATCGGGATGTTAAGAGCATTCCATGGAATATAACAAAAAGCGTATCTCGAGCCGGTTTCTGAAACTTACCTACCCCACCTTTAAGGAAACTTCCCACAATGGTTCTGTTTCTGGTTACTTTGAACAATACATTGAGTATATACATTGAATAGCTGAATAAATAACATGTGAATATGTATTAAAATGCACTGTATGACATTTTCAAATTGAATATATTATCAGACTGTCAATAGACTGCTCATCCGTAGAGGAATCTAACGTGCAGTGGTAGCATCTGTGGTTGTATACATTTATTCACACATTTGATTAAAGGCCTTCCCCTTGATATCACTTGAGGTTCAACACTACGTCTTCAACTGCAGCTCTGTAAAAACATGCATGGATGATTAATGCGAAGGCGTCATAACGCTTTGTGTTGAAAGGGGACATCGGGGTTAGAAGACTATCAAATGGAGTTCAACATATACACTTTGAGGGCAATGTAAAGGGTAGATCGGTATGAAGTCAGAGTAGATAACTACAAATACCAGGAAGAAACTGTCAAGAAATGTTGAAAGTTACTGATCAGTGTACGCCTGATTTTTTGTCATTTTATAATAAGTAAACTAGGGGGGGGTTTATTTTAGCTTGCACATTCAATGGTTCTATATTGACATCGCATTATATGTTTTCTTGTTGTGTAATATTTGTTCACATTTCCTAGTGCAAGTTTTTTTCAGAACTTCTTTTTACAAATGATATGCTGAAAAAGTTAAAGGGACGCAATGAGCCATTCATTCAGGTGTATATCAGTATGTAGTGTCTCTACCGTGACATGTCTCCATGCTTTAATGTTCAAAAAGCTCTTTATTTCTCTCATACTGCCTGTGCTGCAGAACCTCTTTTCACCCTCTGTCTGAAACCAGAGCCCACTCTACTCTATTGGTTAGCTGGCCGGCTCTGATTGGTCAATTGCTTAGAGATGTCCCGCCCCTATAACCCATGAGGTACAATGTGTTGGAGCGCTAGCCAATAGAAACTTGAGTTTTACATAGTGATGTCATTATGTTAAGGAAGTAAACAATGGAGGCGTTTCAGGCAGGGGGGGAGAGTGTGGGAGAGAAACTCCCTCTGAAGGAAACACAGGGATTTTAGCCTCTGCAAACCATTTAGATGCACCAAAACCTATATAACACACTACAGGAAAGGGACCCCAAAAGCATAATAGGGCCTCTTTAAAAAACACTCAGGAAATGTCCCTATCTTCCCCAGGGTTAACGACCCCTTGTGCATCCCCGACACATTTCTATACTAAAAGCGAGACATTGAACGCTTCCCCTGAAACCTGCAGAGAGTCATCCGGGCGTGATAATGCGGACAGAAAGAGAGCGATGTGAGTTATTGATTACCGATCCAGCCCGATTTGCAGGACGGCTTCACCGTGACGACCACCTGAGCGTCGGCCTGCGCGCGGTTCTTCCCGCAGTCGAAGGCGGTCACCCAGAAGGTGTGAACGCGCTGCCGTTTGGAGTCCAGAGGCTCCGTGTTCTTGATGTTACCTAGGAGACAAAGTACACACATCCTTTACTTAAGTACAGATACTCGTGTTTAAAAATACTCTGGTAAAAGTAGAAGTACTGACTAAACTTCTTTACTCAAGTAAAAGTAAAGAGGCTTTGAAATGTACTTCAGTAAAAAGTACCCATAACTAGCAGCTGCTTTAAAGAGTACCTGACCTCCCTTTATATTAATAGAACAATAATGTCATTGTTAGCTAATGAATGTTTCCATGCTGAACAACGGCAACATGACAATGTTTTCATTGGTCCAATATTAAACTACATCATAACTAACTTATCATGCATTCATAACCGTACAATCCTGTAATTTGATGGCCCCAAAACACATCACACCACATATTTAAGTAAAACATGTGATTAAATTCACTCATTATATTCCCCATAGTGAAGACAGTGGATAGTGATGTTATCTGACTATAATAGACTTACAATTATTGTTACAGTGGATGAAGGGGAGGGGTGTCTAAAGTCAAAGATGAATCTTGATTGGGCCAAATTTGATCTCGAGTCACCCACAACAATTCAGCTGGGTCTCCCCAGACCCGAACACCAAATTATACATTTTTAGAGACCTTCAGACTTGGCTAAAATTGTCAAAATGAGTGTTGTAGTGTTCATATAGCTGTTGTGGAGGATATCATGAAGCCTTGTTCCGATAAAAAAAACTAGAGCATAGTTATTATATCATTTTGACTTGAAACGGGAGACCCGAACACAACATAAGGGTTAAGTAGTAACACAGTATTTGTACTCCACTACTTCCCACCTCTGCCTAGGAGACAAACACAACGAAAGCGAGCATAGACGTGATGAAACACAAGAATAAAAGGGAAACAGAAATAGCCGCATTAGTCATCAGCAGAGAGCTTGCATAATTGATTAAAAAAAAAGCACAAATGATGCTCATTGATAAAGCTTCTATCGCTGCGTGAACACAATAACAGAATCGTGCTCAGAGCACTTAATCCAGAGGCGGAGGAGGATGAATTGCAGCGAACAGAATGAGAAGTGAATGGCTTTTCCTGTTTTTACAGATAAAGGCGGCAGCGAATAGCGTCTGACAGCGCTCCGCATGCCAGCTGACAGACAATAGGTGAGACAGGAGATGGTGTGACAGGAGATGGTGTGACATGGCGAGAGGAGAAACAGTGGGATGAAAGAGATAGTGAAATTAAAGGAGGAGGGAGAGGAGAAAGGAAAACAGACAATGACAAGCCCACAGCGTCTGAGCACGTTAGGAAACAACAGATCTGTTCAACCCTGTCTCCTAAAAATTACGTTCCCACAGAACTAAACTGCATTCTCAATTACGTTTAGCTAGAAACTTATTTTCTCCCACGTTACGAACGTATCTCAAATACGTTTATTTTCTACATATCTTCTAGAAGCATATTTTCTCCCACGTTACGTTTCTTATGAACGTATCTTAAATACGTTTATTTTCTACATATCTTTGCCATTTATTGTCTTGCTTATAATAATGATAATAGTCATTTATAATTATCATTTTAGAGCACACATTTGAAATCAGTAGGCGAGGCTGTAATTTCTCCAGCTGTTACTCTCATGAGCGAGGCAGAAAATAATAGTTTTAACATGCCAGAAAGCTGCTGTGTCGTTTATTGCACCTCAAACATTAAACAAATCCAGAGTTACGTGTTTCTGTACTTCCTCTAAGAAGAAAGGACAGTAACAGAAGATCTCTGTGACGCCAGATGTGTTGTTGTTAATGCGATATGATATCCGAAAAAACATTCAGTTTAGGATGGCCGAAGACACTACACTACCCATAATCCCCAGCTATCGTTTGGGACTACAGTCCCGTTGACAAACCCCGTGATTAATCTTCAAGCTCTGGGATTGGATGTTGGATTGG
>NW_022990275.1:0-20570 GCF_902827175.1 Gymnodraco acuticeps | reverse complement strand
CGAACTCTTCCTCTTAACTTTTTTGTTCTGTTTTAGTTAATTTTTTGAGATGGTTATATCTTATGTTTTTCTGCTTTTTAGGGCTGCACGATTTGGGGAAATAATCCAATTCAAAACCTTTATTTATCCAGGTGAAATCCCATTGAGATCATTGATCTCTTTTTCAAGGGAGACCTGCAGCAGTAGGTTCCACATGAAGACATAAAAACATAAACAACAGAACAACAAAAGGACATCATACAGCAAAAATTGCGATTTTTCGGACAGATATTGCGATTCGATTTGCGATATTTGTTTTTAAGCGATCCAACGGAAGTTTATTGTAAAATGCGGCCATATCTCCGGCTAGGAAGGTCGTATCAACGTGCTCCCGTCTCTAGCAGCCCGAGCTACGAGTGAAAGAACTAAACTTACATGAAACTTCCGTTGCTTTAAAGTCAAGCTTCAGTTTAATGCCCCGGCCACACGAGGACGAAAACGGTCGTTTGCGTTACTGTTTAGTGTCATATAGACCGTTAGGCCACACGAGGACGACCGAATACGGCACTAAACGACTGCGTAAACGATAACGGGTCCCAAGGTGGATAGAACGGCATACGCAACGCTCTGGGGGGTCCAAACAGCTCCGTGTGTGCGCCCTATACGATCATCTTCTGATAATGATGAGGCAATAGCCCCGCCTCTCCCCACCTCTGCTGCTCACCCCCGCGTCAAAGTAAACTGTACACTGAATTCAGATTATTTATCTTTCTCTCGATATGGACCTAAACGCGAGTGAAGTCTAATCTGACAGGACGGAGACACGCAGCTCTGCTCACCTGCAGCTCCTCCCGCTGTGATGCGGCGGTGAACGGAGTAAAACATACATTTCAAGTCAGATCATCACCCTTAGCTATTTTAATTACCTCTCAAACTACCTAAACTAAATATAAATATGTTTATTTTTACTGTCGGCCGGGTCACTCATTACTGGATCAGCTGCTGCATGAGACAGACACTGGCGCTGTCCAAAGAGAGGGAGGAAAATGAGAGGCTCCGTGTATTTTATTATTATAATATATAGATTATTATCATTTGTTTTAAAGCTCAATAAATAACAAAGAAGACCTTTGACCGGCACTTTTATAATTGTGTCGGAAGGTTTAAACTTTAATACACGTTGACTGGCAAAAAACTCTGCCCGGTTCCCTCGGCCCCCACCGCGGAGAATAAACAGAAGGGCAACCATGACAACCATGCTTCTTCGCTGCTTTTGTGGAGGAAGTTACAGCGCCACGTACAGGCTCCTGCATATGTACTGCAGCTTCTCCAGCGGTTGGAGCTAAACGGAGCGGTCTCGTGTGGGCAGACACTATCCGGATAACTATTGCGTGTGGACGGAAGCTTTTTTGCGTTTGCGTTAATCCTATGCGTTTAGCCGTTTTCGTCCTCGTGTGGCCGGGGCATAAGACTCACCCTGTAATAGAAACATGTGATGGAGCATTGCTAACCTGACCCAGATGGTTCACCAAACCATCTAGGAAAGCTCCATTGGAATCCATTTGGAAAAGTATTTCAAAAATACTTGGCAGGTGATTGGATAATCTGTCTATCACCTTCTATCATGGGCCACTTCTGATTGGTTAACAATGACTGATACATGTGGAGCACAGCACTTCTGATTGGTTAACAATGACTGATACATGTGGAGCACAGCACTTCTGATTGGTCTGGATGACTGACACACAAGAAAAAAAAGAAAATCGCATTTGATAATTGCATAATTTCAAATCGCGATTTCGATTTAAAATTGATTAATCGTTCAGCCCTAATCACAACGCCTCGTTTTAACCTGCTGCTGTGAAGACAAAACGTTCCCAATTAGGAATCAATAAAGTATATCTTGTCTTTTCTCAACAGAAAGCTCCGGAGCACTCCATCTTCGTCCTCCACGCCTGCGCTCACAACCCCACCGGCACCGACCCCACCCAAGAGGAGTGGAAGAAGATCGCAGAGATCATGAAGGTAACATCAGCTGTTTCTGGAGTTCTTCAGATCACATGATGAGGTGTGTGTCACATGATGTCACTCTTTCAGGCATCCCCATTAACGCGAGGCACTACCATTTACGGTCAATTTGGAGAATTTGGACTATTTTGCTGCCAGGTCTTCTTTTTAGACTCGTGGACATAAAAAACATACATTACATATTAGCACGTTTATTTATATATGTGTGTAGACTTCTCCTAAATTCACCAAAAGATTGCTTGAGATAATGCCTCATGTGCATATTCAATGGTGACGGCTATTATTTAAAAATGAACTGAATTTTTTATTTACACTCCAAACTGTGTTTTATTTTATTTTGAATGGGATCTTACTTTTTGACATTTTCTACATACTTACTATCTTTCCTTCCTTTTCATCCAAGCTAGTGTTAATTTTGTCAGCTGTTTTTTTATTTAGTTTTAGTTAGGGATGCACGATAATTATCGGCCCGACCTGCATAAAGTCAAGTGCTCGGCGCAGTTGTGGCGAAATGTCGCTCCTCTGTTTTCATTTAAACCGCTCCGTATATCCGTTAGCGCAGCTAGCTAGCACCAGATGCTAACAACAACAATGCACGTAAGGTCTCTCTCTCGCTCGCTCGGGCCACACATACACACACCCTCCCGGTCCTCCAGATGGCCAGTCGGTGCCTGCCGGTGAGCGTGGAAGTGTGGTCTGCCACAAGCGGGCGACAGGAGCGGGGCTGTCAGCATCAGCTTGTAGATGGTATTTTAAACTCGATGCGCTCTGAAACTACGGGGCGGCCGAGGAAAAAAAATACACATGCGTTAATCGCGTTCAAATAATTAGTGGCGTACATTTTTTTTTGTTATCGGTCTTGAGAAGCAGGAAGTTATCGGTATCGGTTTCAAAAAACCAATATCGTGCATCCCTAAATCTTAGTCCTGTATCAAATGTCCTTTTTAGATTTAGTCATATTTAGTCACCTTCATCCTGTTTTTATTTAGTCAAGTTTTAGTCGACTAAAGGTCTGAGCATTTTAGTCTTATTTTAGTCAAAGAAAACTAACTATTTTAGTCTACTTTTTGTCAATGAAAAAAACTGTTGACATTTGAGTCTTTTTTAGTCATCAGATTATACAGAACATTTCAGTCAAACTAGTCTAGCCAAAACCAATAATTTGTCATTTTAGTCACACTTATTTCACAATAAGATTATATCTTGTCCTTATTTGATGAAAAACACAGGTTGAATGATTAAGAAGCTTTGCAGAGTATCTGGTCAGGTTTGTGGTGTTTTTCCCAGCTGTGGCCACATTGCTTCCCTTCTGATAAAACAATGCATTCTCTTTTTTTCTCCGCCTCATTGTAGCGAAAATGGGCTCAAATATCGCCTCGTTTCTTTCTCCCAAGCAGTGGTGGCAGTCATTTTGACGGACAGGATCGTAACATTTCCGTCATAATCCATTATTACCCGTCGGGTCTGTACACAACTTGTCACTCACTCGCGCTGACGGTGGGGGAGAATATTCGTTTAACGCGACCACTGCCCCCAAGCCCTGTTGTTGCCATTTTCCTTTCTGTTAAATAAGGTTAGTTAGACCCGAGTCTTCCTGACAGTTCACAGTGTGCCGCTGGCCCGGTGTAAGACACACAGCTGCTGCCCAGCCGCAGCACAGACACACAGCTGCTGCCCAGCCGCAGCACAGACACACAGCTGCTGCCCTGCCGCAGCACAGACACACAGCTGCTGCCCTGCCGCAGCACAGACACACAGCTGCTGCCCAGCCGCAGCACAGACACACAGCTGCTGCCCAGCCGCAGCACAGACACACAGCTGCTGCCCTGCCGCAGCACAGACACACAGCTGCTGCCCTGCCGCAGCACAGACACACAGCTGCTGCCCTGCCTCAGCACAGACACACAGGCTGCTGCCCAGCCGCAGCACAGACACACAGCTGCTGCCCCCAGCCAGCACAAGACACACAGCTGCTGCCCATCCGCAGCACAGACACACAGCTGCTGCCCAGCCGCAGCACAGACACACAGCTGCTGCCCAGCCGCAGCACAGACACACAGCTGCTGCCCTGCCGCAGCACAGACACACAGCTGCTGCCCTGCCGCAGCACAGACACACAGCTGCTGCCCTGCCGCAGCACAGACACACAGCTGCTGCCCAGCCGCAGCACAGACACACAGCTGCTGCCCAGCCGCAGCACAGACACACAGCTGCTGCCCAGCCGCAGCACAGACACACAGCTGCTGCCGCGGCCACAGACACACAGCTGCTGCCCGCGCATCACAGACACACCAGCTGCCCAGCCGCACACAGACACACAGCTGCTGCCCTGCCGCAGCACAGACACACAGCTGCTGCCCTGCCGCAGCACAGACACACAGCTGCTGCCCAGCCGCAGCACAGACACCAGCTGCTGCCCAGCCGCACACAGACCACAGCTGCTGCCCAGCCGCAGCACAGACCACAGCTTCTGCCCAGCCGCAGCACAGACACACAGCTGCTGCCCAGCCGCAGCACAGACACACAGCTGCTGCCCTGCCGCAGCACAGACACACAGCTGCTGCCCTGCCGCAGCACAGACACACAGCTGCTGCCTAGCCGCAGCACAGACACACAGCTGCTGCCCTGCCGCAGCCAGACACACAGCTTCATGCCCAGAGCCGCAGCACAGACACACAGCTGCTGCCGCCGCAGCACAGACACACAGCTGCTGCCCTAGCCGCAGCACAGACACACAGCTGCTGCCCATGCCGCAGCACAGACGACACACAGCTGCTGCCAGCTGCCGCAGCACAGACACCACAGCTTGCTGCCCTGCCGCAGCACAGACACACAGCTGCTGCCCAGCCGCAGCACAGACACACAGCTGCTGCCCTGCCGCAGCACAGACACACAGCTGCTGCCCAGCCGCAGCACCGGAAATGGAACTGCTGCTGGGAGAAAAACTCACTATCAGAGATGTAACGTTATCTTTGATAATATTTCGTCACGTCACTTTTCGTCAACGATATTGCATGTTGATTTCGTTAGTTATTGTTTACTGACGTCGGTGACGTCTCGTCATCGTCTAGTTTTAGTCATGGAAAAAAAGGTCATTGACGAACATATTTTGTCATAGTTTTAGTCAACAAAATGAACACTAATCCAAGCCATATTTTAGTGCCGTTTCCTCATCTTTTTACTCATGCATCTTCTTCTCGCTCTCCAGAGGAGGAATCTGTTCGTGTTCTTCGACTCGGCCTATCAGGGCTTCGCCTCCGGCTCTCTGGATAAAGACGCCTGGGCGATCCGCTACTTCGTCTCAGAGGGCTTCGAGCTGTTCGTGGCTCAGTCCTTCTCCAAGAACTTCGGCCTTTACAGTGAGTGCACATCATACACACATAGAAACAATGACATGCACTCATATTTATATATTCAATTAAAACAAAAGGGACTTCAAGGATTGTATAAGTTTAAAATAAATTCATAGGGACCCTTTTCTAGAGCTTCATATAGCTTATCAAGGTGTCCCATTTCACACATCTCCAATTTTTCTTGTGATGCTACCTGTAAGTTTTAACTTTCAATAACTAAAATAAATGTATTATCATTCATATGTACTCCTAAACTTGCATTAAACATAAAATATCAAGTGTCTGTTCAAATTATAACTAGCAAAACGCACTGACTGATGATATTTTGCACACAACTTTTTAACACGAATTATATCCATATTAACAAACAGGTGAAGTACCGTTTTACACGACTGTGCCTTTAACATGTAGAACTTAATTAAAGACGAAATAATAATCTTATTTTACTGATCCATCTGTCAGTCTTTTTCAGTGTCACTACTTTTATACATCTTTTCACCACTTTAGCTCACCTTGCAATACAGAAGCACGTCACTGTGACGTAGCTTCGTACCGTCGGCTCGGTCTAATGAATGAAGCCTTCTCCTCACCTAGGAGCAACCTGATCTCACCAGAATGCGTGACTCCACCACGACTCCTTAACACCACATTGCGTGGTGGAGTCACTAACTTTGTTACATTTACGTGTCGGCACCACGCAAACAACCCCAATGTAAAGTGAATGAGGCTCCTTTGTCCAACCTGATCTCACCAGAATGCGTGACACACAATGCACTGTTTTTTGAGAAAAATGGGTAACTAATGCGCCATAATAGGCCTACATTCTGACGAAAAATACAAATGATTATGAATACAAATAAAATAAAAGAAGCCTCCCGTGAGTTACTACAAGCTATAAAGTAGATTTTAAAAACGTTTTATAGAATACAAGCTCACTGCAGGACGTTGTAGAAATGCCTGTGTGCACCACGACAAAGGAGCCTCATTAATTTTACATTGGGGTTGTTTGCGTGGTGCCGACACGTAAATGTAACGAAGTTAGTGACTCCACCACGCAATGTGGTGTTAAGGAGTCGTGGTGGAGTCACGCAATCTGGTGAGATCAGGTTGTATAGGAGCCCTAAGTGGACTCATTGTAGCCATAACTGAAAATAGATTCAAGGCTTTATTGTCATGTGCACATTAGCTACAGTGTAGATATGTCAATGAAAACGTGAAGTCCCAGGCTCCTCCAACAGAGCAACATGAATATATATATATATATATATATATATATATATATATATATATATATATATATATATATATATAGAACAAATAAAACAGATACAATAGTGAAAGATGATGTGTACTAAATATTCTTGTTACTGTTCTCTGTAACGTAGCTGCATACCGTGGGCTCGGTCAAATGAATGAAGCCTTTTCCTCTGAGCTGCCCTAAGTGAAGTCATTGTAAGTAATCTTGTTTCTATTACAGATGAGAGGGTTGGAAACCTCACCATCGTGGCTCAGGACGGAGAGAACCTGACCCGCATCCTGTCCCAGATGGAGAAGATCGTGAGGACCACCTGGTCCAACCCCCCGTCTCAGGGAGCGCGCATCGTCAGCAAGACCCTCAACTGCCCCGAGCTCTTCGCTGAATGGTACGCTCCAAACAAGAGGCTTTAGCATGAGAGATCTTAAACACATGGGAGCTGATATTTACCCAATATTTAAAACATGTGAGTGGCATCTACTGCCAAGTGTTAGCGTGGTAGGCTGTATGCATGGACTAATATAAGAGAGATGTATCGGAGATCTTTGGGTTTTGGACATATAATATAACACAAAGAAAAGCAGGGAATATTAAGATATAAGAATAACAGCAGGCATTTTTGAGAGGCTGAAAACACAATTTTCTGCTGTTTTTGCATGAAAAATAACTAAACTAGGATTAGAATATTAAAATAGTTGGCAATTACTCTCCTGTGCATTAACACACATCTCTCCCTGCAGGAAGGGTAACGTGAAGACGATGGCGGACCGCGTGCTGCTGATGAGGGACCAGCTGAAGGGGAAGCTGCAGGCTCTGAACACCCCGGGGACCTGGGAGCACATCACCCAGCAGATCGGGATGTTCAGCTTCACAGGGCTCAACCGTGAGTGACACTCACACACACACACATTCACACGCACACATTCACACTCTCTCACACACACACACGCTCAGACACACACACCAATTTGCTCCAGAAAGAAGGTGCAGCATTTAAAGTCTTTGTTGCCTAGTTCTGTTCTCACATTCGGGACCAACATCCGTAAAATATTGTGGGACAATTCCTTGACTTTAAGGAAATAGCACAATAGGCGCTTTGACACCGGACTACTTTTCCCCTTTAGTTCCGATAGTTCCTGGGATTTTGCGTTCACACCAAAAAAGAGAACTTAGTTCATGAGAACTTTTACCCCCATTTTTAGTGCCTGCTAGAGAAGTGGTGCTTTCCTGGGGAGAAAAAAGTTCCAATTTCAATTGGCTGAGCGAATTGCAAACCACGCCCCGTAAAACTCTGAAAAGTTTTGTGAAGCCGCCATTGTATTTGCTGGCATTAGCATTATTAGCATTAGCCCCGCGCACCAACTCAGAGAGACTAACTTATGGCAACACAAAATAAAACATGGGAGCGGTGGAGATGAGGAGGTGTCGGCGTTCTGGCGATTTACTCGGAAGGCTTCAGTAGAAGCTGCTGGGAGTCCCAGCCAGTCCCCAACTCCGGGGACTTCCGGCCGGGGACTCCGGGTGGCAGTATACGCCGTGAAGTTGTTTGCGGCCTGCCAGTAAACCCAAAGCAGAAGAAGAAGAAGTGACGTCAGCGGCTTCATTTGCGTAATCCTCCCTCAGGAACTTATTCCGGTGTGAACGCGATCGGCTCTTTAGTTCCATGGGGGAACTAAGAGCTGGGAACTAAGTGCTGGGAACTAAGTGCTGGGAACTAAGTGCTGGGAACTAAGTGCTGGGAACTAAGTGCGGCAAAGTACTTGGTGTGAAAGCGGCTAATGAAAGATTTACAAAAAAACAAAAAACAATGCAAAGTCTGCGAACATTCAGCACACATAGTAGCATAGAACATATAGTTGTGTACATGATTCCTAGAGCCAGTTTAAAAAGGTTAAGTAAACAATTTGTTTGCAGCACATGTTACATTTAAAGCATTTGATTTCTGATCCACTTTTTTTAGTAGATGCATAACATTAAAAAAAATCTTGTGAGTGATTCTTTGCATGCAGCATCAGCTCTTCTTCTTCTCTCTGTGTGACCCTCTCTGTGTTGTGGTGTGTGTTACAGCCAAACAGGTGGAGTTCATGATCAAAGAGAGGCACGTGTACCTGATGGCGAGCGGCCGCATCAACATGTGCGGTCTGACCAGCAGCAACATCGACTACGTGGCTCAGTCCATCCACGACGCCGTCACCAAGGTCCAATGAAGGCTCTCCAACCTCTGATTGGTTCACCCGCAGAGGGAGGGAGTCTGCAGTGTAACCAATCAGAGGTTGAGGATGATTATCTGTGTACATCCTTTGGGAGATGCAATGATTTTAGGGAAACACTTGAACGCACAGGTCTCACTGTCCCTCCATATTTAGAGTGTCCGAGTCATTTCACGTCACACAATGCTTCCTCTGTCACTGATAGCACTTCAATGGATTTCATAACGTATCCGTAGTGTCGATCAAATTAATGTAAATAGATGTTAGACGTCCTAATGTTTCCTGAAGATGCACTAAAGCACATCAGTGTGAGAATCAATTGAATAATCATGCAGAAGTGTTTTTAATATTTAGTTCAGGCACATAAAGGACATGACAGTACGATGAGATGACAAGCTCACACACAAATATATAATGAGAATATTAAATAAATTACAAAACAGGGTTAATATGATCCCTGCAATATTTTAAATAACTGAAAACACACGACATGCAGCACATATTTATTATTCCCTATAATCCCTCTATTTTGTCCCATTTCCTGTTGTGTTGGTTTGTGATAAGAAATTGGCATCATAATGTATTCTTAAGCAACACTCGATTCAGAGAACTCCAAGATGAGCTTTTAAAATATGTATTAGGAAGTAGTTTTGATTTCATCGGATAATGCCTCCGTCATGTGACCAGGTTCAAAGTAATTTAACAGTTAATGCATGTGCCTCATGTTGTTTTGTTTGCCTTGTCACACCGGTGCAGCTTCATAGACGACCACAACGGTTCATGTGTAAAGTCCACAACTCGACTTTGTGCCATCAGTGAACAAACTCTTCGTCCCTGTTGTGTTTCTCTCCGCCCTGCATAGCTCTCACTGTGGTACAGATGTTGTTGTTATGACCTCAGAGCCACAGTAACACACTTCCTTATACCTGGTGTTGTTTGTAATGGCACACAGCAGTATGTGCACTCATGCTGGAATAAATTATTAACCATAGGAAACAAGTCTTTGCTTTCCGTCTGTTTGTTACCTCTCGATAAAACACAATGTCGCTCAAAATCATAAAAAATAAGGGATGTTCGCCTTATTTTGATCATTTAAGTCGAAGTCTGGCAATTTTCTTCATTTGTTGTCATTCAAAACGCATGAGAATGTTTAACAAGTATCTCATATTTCATTTTCCAAAATGTTGAATATTTGCTTAAAACTGTTAGGAGGTGTTGTTTAGGCAAATGTTCCTTTCACCGGAGTAAATATGGATTTTCTGAAACTATTTTCAACAGAAAGTTAATATTCCTTTGGTGCTTCATGGTGTATTTCCAGCAGTATAGTGTGTGTGTTCATAGGAAGAAAATGATGCTCACTGACGTCAAAAGATTATTAAAAACACACAAATGTATGTTAACATTTAAGCAGCATGTTGTCACTGGTGACACATATCACAGCTGTCAGATCAATGTATTACATAAGTTTAAAGTAACATAAGATGGAAATACTTAAAGGTCCCGTGTCATGGCCATTTCTACTGATCATAATTCAATTATTGAGGTCTAGAATAGATTCACATTGTTCCAAAATCACATTGGTTTCTCACAGCATCTCTGTATAGTGTGTGTATTCACTGTCCTAAACGGCTTGTTGGAGCTCCTGCCCCCCCCCCCCCCCCCCCCCCCCCCCGTGAGCCCACTGTGCTCTGATTGGTCAGCTCGCCCACTCTGTTCTGATGAGTCCACCACCGTTACAGCGGGACATCAGTGATTATGTGTTACTATGGCGTTTGTTAGCAGCCAGGAAATGACACCAGTAATGACAAACAGATGAGAATGCTGCGTGGGGTCTGGGTGCCGTGTTGGTGGGACGTTGCGGGGCTCGCCGCTCCGCCCTTTGAGGCTCGAGGAGCGGACAGTGTGAGCTGGGTTACTGGTGTCGTTTCCTTCTTGCTGCGTGGGGTCTGCGAGACATCGCGAATGGACGCGGGAAGGGGGGGGGGGGGGGCTGAGGGGGCTGCGGCACCCCCATCTGCGAGGCTCCACTAGCACCCCCCCAGCGCGTCACAGTTTCGCCGTGAGAGAGTGTGTGTGTGCTCCACTGATTGGTCCATTTGGGTATGGGCACGTCACTGTACCCAGGAAGAAAAACATGGAAAAAGATACATCTCCAATGAGGCGTTCTGGGGCAGCACAGACAGGTCTTTCCTGTGTTAGAGTTTTACTCACTACAGGGTGTACTTTGAGGGTTTGTGACTCAGCAGACCGTTTACATGCAGAAAACCCTTCATAACACACAAGGGGACGGGTGAATAACCAGAAAAGCATGACATGGGACCTTTAAGTAAAGCTGGACTAAATGTACAATTTTCCTCTGTGTTAGCTACAGATAATACTTTGTAAGTCCCATCGATCTGCTGTTGGTTCATTTTTTTTAGGGAATTTGTTGTAAGAATTTTATAATATCACCAGATTAACCGAAGACACTATTGACATGTCTGGTGGAGCTTTATGTTTTTCTATATTTTTATGTAAAATACCATCACTGCTTTCTATTCCACTCGTATCAAGCTGTCAAAGCGTTCCTCCACATATCTCTTCCACAGAAGTCTTTCAATAACAAAACGCCTCAAATGGAGCTGAAAACACACATTTCAAGATGTATTGGGTCATTGCAGATGTTGTGAAAATTCAAACTTGATCTTGGACTCTTTCTTGGACATCCTGATAACAGATGGTGAAAGGGAAAACTAGAATCTGTTAGACCCTCTGCAGAGTCTGTCTTTGACCTCCGAGGATGAATCTGATTGGCTGTGGTCGGAGCTCCAATGCAGCAAAGTGACTCAGCAGGTTTTATACAGTAAACCCAGGAGGCATGCTCTCCCCCCTCTCCCTCATCTCCCCCTTCCGCCTTTTACATTAGCCAATGAGATGATTTAGAGAGTGCCACTCCCTCTGAGATGGATCTATCACGGTCTTTAAAAGCTTACACTACTGAAGAAATAGCAATATCTGAAGCCAGGATGTTTAACACTCCCAAGCTAAGGTTTCTCTTTGTAAGATTGAACTAAACAAATCAGATATGTTGAGATCATTATAAGCACTAATGACACAAATGCTGTTCTTACAAAATACATTCATCAGATGTAAAGATCCATAATATTGGCAAAAAGAAAGTGATATTTGTTTAATTAGGATGGAAGAAAAGAGAGAAAGCTAATAGAGATATAAAGTCTTAGGTCTGACTGATAAAGAAAGTGTTATTGACCTATTTAGTGGAAAGCCAGTCAGAATAATCCATATATTCCTGTGTGAAGTGACCTGCTGCCTGCATTGCTTTAACATGTTATTTTGGAGGGTCACCTGCATTAACAATTGTGTGGCATTTGGGTCAAAGAAACCGATCTTACATTTTAACTTAAAGGGGACCTATCATGCAAAATTGATTTATTGTATACATGTGTCCCCGGTGTGTCAGGGAACTCACGCAGCGTCAGAAAATACCTCCGTACCCAAATCTCTAAAAACGGGGCTACAACGGAGCTGATCCAGATTTGCGTCCGATATGACGTCATATTTTTTACACCCACTGGCCCAATCAGAAACGTTGCTATCAGAAACAATGCCCGACTGTTTTGGACGTAATATGGTCGGTGTTTACATTAGCATCGCTAACACTCAGAGCTAACCTGTACTGGAGAGCATGTGTGTGAAGAAGCAGGAAGTAAAAAAGAACTCACCTTGTGGTATAACCGGCAAGAGAGAAAGCCTTTGAGCTCCAAACTGTTTCAGAAATAATCTGTACTGCTAAGTCTAATATTGGCTACCTAGCTTACTTTGTCTTCTTCATCAGCCAGCATCCTTGGTATCTGTTGTTCACTGAGTTGATTCTCGCTAAGTAGCCAATATGAGGCTTAGTCATCTTGCCAAATAGTGAGCCTGTGTTGATGTATGAAAACAGTTAGAACTGGTTTACAAATAGTTCTTAATGATTAATAAAGTGTTTAATTATAAACCCTTTATGAACCCTGAATGAAGGTTAGTCTTATTAAAGTGGTACCAATCTTTTTTAACCCCCTCATGTTCTGGATCAATTTGACCTATTGGTACCAAAGGGTTGAACATTTAAGACAAGAAATGCATCCTGACTTTGTTATATATATTAGATTTAAAAAAACAAAACAATTCAGTGATGTTTTAATTGTTTTACTTTATTATTTGCCCCTTTTGTTTGTTTGTTTGTTTGTTTGTTCAGCATGTAAAGTGGCCTTGGGTCCATTGAAAGGCGCTATACAAATGTAATCTATCATTATTATTATTATAGGAAACCTCTGAAGAAACAATATACCGCTCTTGAGTGCAGGTGACCCGCCAATGCAGCAGGTTATTTCATGTGGAAACTGTAATTATATTGATTATTCTGACTGGCTTTTCATAAATATCGGTCAGACCTGAGACTTCAGACCTCTAGCTGCTTCCTCCCATCCTCCCTCCTCTTCCTCCTCTTCCTCATCCTCCTCCCCCTCTGTGCTGCATTGCCACAAATCTGATCCTGCACTCTCACTCAGAGCCACGCCCGTCCCTTTAACGCCCTGTAGACAGAAATAAAGTCCTGTTTGCTGCAGCTCCTGGGACACAGTGCACATACAGAGAGAGAAGTGAAGCATTCTGGGTAGAAAGACCCTAACCCACTGCAACCATAACAACCTTCAATCTGCTTTTATTTACAGTACATTTCCTGAGACAAAGTGCAAGTGATATTATATTGTATTTCACCAGTGTGGACAATTATCAGACACAAATCATCACACTATCATCTTACAGGGATTATCAGTGTAGAAAAAAACCCATAATAGAAATAAAAATGTAAAGCACGAGGCATTAAATCCACAAAATCAAAAGGTGTATCCGCTCCTGTTGTTTGCCGTGTCCATGCTGTAAGGATTTCCAAGGAGCATATATTTTAATGACAGCCACTATAATATAAAAAAATATTCTTTAATGCAGTAGTTCCCCCTTAATCGTCCAAAAAATTCTAAGTTGATTCATTGGGATGAAATAGATGAACACATTAGTCTAAATAAAGCTTCAGCTCAGTGTTGAATTTGTTCCTTTTTTTGTACAGAATTAATAAGTAAATTAGAGACATTTAAGCCACAATGGAGCTTTTTCACATCTATCAAGCATCAAATTAAGCCATGACAGAGAGGGAAATGTCATGGTACAAGGACCCTTAATCTTAAACAATTCAATATAATTCAGCCATTATTAAAACACGTTTAAACATGTGCTATTCCTAGTGTAAAATGTCTTAGATTTCCTTTGTGAAAATGTCTCGTTTGAGGCCGATTTGGTCTAAATGCGCCCAAAACACTTCGAATCGTAGAAACTCGCTACAGCTTCAGAAACTATGCAAATATAAAAACACAAATGTGCCAAAACACATGCAGATTTTCAAATATATTGACACGTATGAGACAGCCAACAGAGTAGTCTAGTTTTTCGGTTCTGCACTGTTTTTATTAAAAGCTTCATTTGCATGTGTTTTGACACAATTGGCATTTAATATATGCATCGTTTTTTAAGCTGCTGCACGTTTCTCCCAATGGAAGAGTTTTGGGCCGTTTGCACCTGTGGGCCATATTAAAGGTCCCATGCCATGCTTTTCCAGTTATTAACCGTCCCCTTGTGTCTTATGCATCACAAACCCTCAAAGTACACCCTGTAGCGAGTAAAACTGTAACACTTCGAACCGGAGCCGACACATTGGGCGCATACACAAAATATCTTTGTTAAAATGTCAAAATATGGCATCGAGGAGGTCTGCACTCTCTAATATACAGTAATAAGTTAAATAAGCTGGTGTCAAATAAAAACTCTACAGACTCTCGTTCATTGTTTTCCTCCACAGTCTGCAGTGCTCTTCACATATACATTGCATTAAGTGTTTTCAGTATTGCAGTTATACCAAACATGTGCAGCAATAATACAAGAGTAGACAAGTTTGGTATAAAAAGGATTCAACCCCAATGTAAAGCACTACCCCCTTCTATTGGACTCTTGTTAGCATTAAATCATGCTGCAAAAACGTTGCTGTTAAGGCTTGGATTGCATTCGAAGAGTAAACCCATAATATATATAAATAACCCCTTCAATGCACATTCAAATTCATGCAGCAGGAGGGCAAAGGGAATATATACTTAAATGAATATTAATTATTCTGGATAGTACATCTTTAAACTTTTCTTTCACTTTCTTTGATTTTAGTTTCAAATGTGGTGATCAAATACAGTAAAAATGGGAGATTTCTGAATAAAACATTAGAAAAAAAACACGATTATGATAGTGTTGTGTCAAGCTTAACCTAGTTTTCTACATTATCAACATACAACCCAGTCTCACGGCATTTCGTGTTATAGTCACGAAATTAATTTAATTTCTATTGATTTGTGATCACCGACACGATTTTCGATTTTAAAAGCAATGTATTTCTATTGGTGTGTTTCGTGCCTGCACCACGTCTTTTTGTCCGGTCGGGTCTTGGAATACCAGAAGCTGTGTGGTTCATAAAAACATTGTCTTACTCAATATCTTACCCTAAGCCTAACCCTTTTATTTTGAATTGTATAATGTCGGAGTTTTTTTGCCATCTGCGAGGAAAATAAATATCTCAGAGCCTCAGAATACTGACATCTGTATTTTTTGTCATCTGTTTTTTCTTCTAATTTGTTATTATTTACATTGCTTTTAAAATCGTTCTGTGTGACACGAAAAAAATGGCAAAATCGTGTTGGTGAACACAAATCAAAAGATTAATTTCGTGACTATAACACGAAATGCCGTGAGACTGTGTTGCAACATACATGGTGGTAGATTATGGAGAACCTGATGGTGAGGATACAATAGTATGATATGTGTGTCCAGTTTAGTTGATATGGAAGATGCTGGCTTCATAAACCCAATAAAACAAAGGCTATGAAGTCGCCACAGTCAGAAGACCACTTTCATTTCACTTTCAATCCCCCAGATAAATCAGTAATTATTAATATGGATCTACAGGGCTTAGCTAGGGGGAAGTATTTGAAGAGGTTCAGTGGCTGCACATCGTGTGATGAATAAAACTGAAATGTAACAAAAGTCTGACGGAAGATTAAAACAGGAATCTGTATTCAGACCGGCATCTTTAATCTGTCTTTATCTGCGACACAGTCTGATGGCCCTCTGAGGTCCAGAGAGAAAGAGGAATACTTTTTTATGAGGGGAATGACATTGCTATATTCAAAAGAGAAAGCTAAGATAATGGGAACGATGGGTGAGTTCTGGATAAGTGAAGGCGTTATATTGACGACTTTCTCCATGAAGAATAAGCAAAAACTGAAGAAGGAAAAACAACAAACAAACAACTAAACAAATCCAATGTGATCATAACAATTTGGACAATCACTTTACTTCAGATCACAGAGTTAGCATTTCAGCACTTCCTGTTCCCTCGTCACAAAGTCAATCGTTTTTAGTAATTAAATACCCCACTGGGAAATAAAAAAATGGCGGTTGTGTCTAAATGAATCTACTTAACGTCTTTACTCGCAACATTAGCCATCTTTAGCTTAGCGGTGGTGATGTGAAGTCATGTGACCGTGCTGTAGTTCCTTTATAGCTCAACATTAGCCTCCTTTAGCTTAGCGGTGGTGACATGAAGTCATGTGACCGTGCTGTAGTTCCTTTATAGCCCAACATTAGCCACCTTTAGCTTAGCGGTGGTGACGTGAAGTCATGTGACTATGCTGTAGTTCCTTTATTTATAGCCCAACATTAGCAGCCTTTAGCTTAGCGGTGGTTACGTGAAGTCATGTGACCGTGCTCTAGTTCCTTTATAGCCCAACATTAGCCTCCTTTAGCTTAGCGGTGGTGACGTGAAGTCATGTGACTGTGCTGTAGTTCCTTTAGCCCAACATTAGCAGCCTTTAGCTTAGCGGTGGTTACGTGAAGTCATGTGACTGTGCTGTAGTTCCTTTTATAGCCCAACATTAGCCTCCTTTAGCTTAGCGGTGGTGACGTGAAGTCATGTGACCATGCTGTAGTTCCTTTATAGCCCAACATTAGCAACCTTTAGCTTAGCGGTGGTGACGTGAAGTCATGTGACCGTGCTGTAGTTCCTTTATAGCCCAACATTAGCCGCCTTTAGCTTAGCGGTGGTGACGTGAAGTCATGTGACTGTTCTGTAGTTCCTTTATAGCTCAACATTAGCAACCTTTAGCTTAGCGGTGGTGACCTGAAGTCATGTGACCGTGCTGTAGTTCCTTTATAGCCCAACATTAGCCTTCTTTAGCTTAGCGGTGGTGACGTGAAGTCATGTGACCGTGCTGTAGTTCCTTTATAGCCTAAAGTTAGCTTTGTACTTCAAGAATCATAAAGTGGTGTTAATATATGGAGATTATCCTCATAAATGTTTCTTTGACACATAGATTATTTTCTCAAATCCCATTGGCTTTTTGTCGAGGGAACCAGGGAGATGCTGTCTTCCGGGTCAATTTACACAAATATATAATCAGTGCACCACTCTAGCAGATAAAAAAGCAAATTAAAAGCATGAACACAATGCACTTTACTTTTGTTGAGTGATGAGAAGCAGTATGTACAAAAACATCAACATCTTTGGTGTCTTTCATCCATTTCCTGTGTACAATTATTCCCTTTAGCTTCATTAGAGAGGTGATTGCATGAGGAGGGTATATAGTGTATAAAAACTATTATCTTTCTACAAACATTATACATTCAAAGTAATTCCTTTATATACAAGCATGAAAAACCTGTGAAGAAGCTTCAGTTCGATGCATATTGCCAAAGATGCGACCCCCGTCTGTTTTGATTAAAATGGTTTCTTCCATCCATGTGTTCAGTGCATTCCTGCTGATGGACCACTTCATCTCCTACAGCGGGGGTGTGTGTTTGTTTTCAGATAAAACTCTGATAGCTGTAGTTTACCAACCACATCGTCTTTACAAACATCTTAAAGAACCATCAGGAGACGGTGGAGTTCACACACACACTCACACACTCTCTCTGCTAGGTTTTCACCAGCAGCTGTTATGAAATGTCCTCTGGTGTCTTTTCTCCTTCCCGGGATTTTTTCCTCTTCCTGTGGCCTGAAATAGACGAGACAGGTTAAACATTTAAAATTAAAACTTTTAAGTTTACGAGAAATATAAATACACACAAACAAAGTAGAATACATATTTGAGAAATTACTGAAATAAAACGTGCCCAGTATAACATGAATTTATCCACTTATTATTGTTTTAATTTAATAACTTAATTAACTTAAAGGGGACCTATCATGCAAAATTGCACTTTTGTACGTCTTTTACACATGAATATGTGTCCCCGGTGTGTCAGAAAACACAACCCTCTCTCTTTTCCTCCGTACCCAAATCTCTAAAAACGGGGCTGCAACGGAGCTGATACAGATTTGAATTTTTCTGACATCAGAAAAGGGGTGCTCCGTCTATATGGGCAACTCTCCACCTATCAGGGGAATGGGGGGTTGGGCCACGGCCACGGCCATTGCCGCTCGAAAGCAATGGAGACGCTGTAGTACATATGCCAGGCCTGTAAGTGGCGCTGTAGTCTGCCACAAAAGCAGAATCAGCCCTTGCAAAAACAGGGCTGGAAAAGAGCAAATAGAGCGAAATGAGGCATGGCTAAAATGCATGATCTGTTTGGTATTTTGACCCTACAATATATTATTCAAATATAGCATGATAGGTCCACTTTAATTTATTATTTATAAATTAATTTAGCCATTAATTTATTTTTTATTGATGTGTTTATTAAAATATTTTTTTATTTGTTTATGTTTTTCTTTTCTTTAAATATGTTTATTTGACATTAATACACATTTCTTTGCATGCATCAGAGTTTGCCAAGAGGCTATTATATTTAGTGGGAATGCTGACACAGCATTCCAACTATCTGTTATGCTACGCACAAAATTCTTTATTATTCCGCCAGGTTATTTTGCGCTGCTTCTTCTCCCACATTGAACATCGCAGAAACTCCTCAACTTTCAACATGTCTCCATTAAAGCCCATTGTAATTTCAGTCTCACCTTTCCCCACCACAGCAGCCGCACACCTTTAGTTAATCTGCCAAAAAGGCCACATTATTGACCCGAAAGTACACAAAAAGTTCAGATACTCAATTTCCTTGACATGCTTCACGCTTTGAAATTTCACCGATATCTGTTACGGTTCTTCAATAAAACGTTCACATGTAAGAGGTTCATCTCTCATTCAGAACAATGGAAATGCTCTCACTGATCACCATGGAAACCTTTGATCTCTGGACACGTCGTTAGCTCAAATATAAACACCTGTGTCATGGAACACGATGATGTCATCACTCCAACTGACATAATTAGAGCAGCAGACTTCAGATAATGGTTAATGGTCCTGCCCTCAACAGCTCTAGTCAATTATGGGGTGTCATCATATGCCGTTTCCATGGAAACGCATCCCTCGCCATAAAACACGATGTCGCTGTAACTCCAATGGACACGGTCCGATCACCCCCAAACTTCGATTGTATATCACCGGTCCATGCTCTACATCAAATCTGACATCTCACCATATGCTGTTTCCATGGAAACGCATCCTTCGCCATAAAACACGATGTTGTCGTAATGCCTATGAAAAAGGTCAAAACAGCACCACACTTCAGATAATGGTTAATGGTCCAGCCCTCAACAGCTCTACGTCAATTATGGGGTTTCATCATATGCCGTTTCCATGGAAATGCATCCCTTGCCATAAAAGAAGATGTCGCTATAACTCCTATGAAAATGTTCAAAAAGTGCTCAAACTTCACATGTGTGCTAACAGTCCAGCCGTGAAGATATCTACGGGACAGTTTTGAGATTTCTTCAAATGCTGTTGCCATGGCAACACAATGCTCGCCATGAAACACGGTTTTCTCATAACTTCAGGGAAAATTCTCCAAATGGCCCAAAACTTCACAGGTTTGGTAACGATGCAGCCATCAACGCATCTAAGCGTATTATGGGATGTCATCAAATGCCGTTGGCATGGCGACAGATCATTCACCATCAAGTTAGTTCAGAAGTTTGCAGTTCAAATATTCTGCTGCTTTTCCAAGCCTTTTTACTTTCTTTTCTTCTCATCACACATTCAAGCCCCCAGTGTTCACGTATCATTTCAATCTAAATTCTTCACTTCCTTCTTACACATTACATTTCAGCATAGCAGTTCAGCGTCAGCTTTTCAGCATAAAGCATTCCCACTAGCAATTTCTTCAGGAATTGCATTCTCTAGTTTACATCTGTAGTCTCTTCAAAGATGTAAAGAGGTTAAAGTTTAAAATTTAGAGCTGTGTTTTGCATCACTGGCAGGGTGATTAGTTATATAAACTATTATAAACTAGGCTTTCCATCTATAGAGCCAAAAACTGGAACTCTTTCAGACACTTCATGAGAATACTAAGCAGGCGAGAGCTGATACTAATGTATGTTTAATCAGGAGGGGGAGCTGACATTGTGAGGCATAGAAAAAGTTGTGAATAGGTGTGTGTGTGTGTCACTCACTGAGTTTGAGCAGGAGTTTCTTGCCCAGTGTGTCCTCTGAGCCGCTCAGAGACAGACTGCTGATGAAAGGAGACGTGTCCGTTTCTATGGCTACACAGGCCATGTCTGAAGGGGGCGAGAGAGAGAGAGAGAGAGATAGAGAGAGAGAGAGAGAGATAGGAGAG